>NW_027473415.1:300000-441309 GCF_050947335.1 Megachile rotundata
TAATAATATGAGTTAGATTGATAATAATAAGAGAAATGAGCATAGTAATTGTCGTACTATCGATCAGATAAGCATAACATGGCTAATAATATGAGTCAGATTGATAATAATAAGTGTAGTAAGTATAGTAATTGTCGTTCTATCGATCATACCTGCATAATATGGTTAATAATATGAGTTAGATTGATAACAATAAGAGTAATGAGTATAGTAATTGTCGTACTATCGATCATATAAGCATAATATGGCTTATAATGTGAGTTAGATTGATAATAGTGAGTGCAATAAATATAGTAATTGTCGTTCTATCGCTCATATAAGCACAATATGGCTAATAATATGAGTTAGATTGATAATAATATGAGTAATAAGTATAGTAATTGTCGTTATATCGATCATATAACCATAATATGGCTAATAGCATGAGTTAGATTGATAATAATAAGAGTAATGAGTATAGTAATTGTCGTTCTATCTATCATATCTGCATAATATGGTTAATAAAATGAGTTAGATTGATAATAGTGAGTGTAATAAATATAGTAATTGTCGTTCTATCGCTTATATAAGCACAATATGGCTAATAATATGAGTTAGATTGATAATAATAAGAGTAATAAGTATAGTAATTGTCGTTATATCGATCATATAACCATAATATGGTTAATAGCATGAGTTAGATTGATAATAATAAGAGTAATGAGTATAGTAATTGTCGTTCTATCGATCATATCTGCATAATATGGTTAATAATATGAGTTAGATTGATAATAGTGAGTGTAATAAATATAGTAATTGTCGTTCTATCGCTCTTATAAGCACAATATGGTTAATAATATGAGTTAGATTGATAATAATAAGAGTAATAAGTATAGTAGTTGTCGTTCTATCGATCATATATGCATAATATGGTTAATAATATGAGTTAGATTGATAATAGTAAATGTAATAAGTATAGTGAATGTCGTTCTATCGATCATTTAAGCACAATATGGCTAATAATATGAGTTAGATTGATAATAATAAGAGTAATAAGTATAGTTATTGTCGTTCTATCGATCATATAAGCATAATATGGCTAATAATATGAGTCAGATTGATAATAATAAGTGTAATAAGTATAGTAATTGTCGTTCTATCGATCATATAAGCATAATATGGCTAATAATATGAGTTAGATTGATAATAGTGAGTGTAATAAGTATAGTGAATGTCGTTCTATCGATCATATCAGCATAATATGGGTAATAATATGAGTTGGATTGATAATAATAAGAGCAATGAGTATAGTAATTGTAGTTCTATCGATCATATAAGCATAATATGGCTAATAATATGAGTCAGATTCATAATAATAAGAGTAATAAGTATAGTAGTTGTCGTTCTATTCATCATTTAAGCATAATATGGCGAATAATATGAGTTGGGTTGATAAAAATAAGAATAATAAGTATAGTAATTGTCGTTCTATCGATCATATCAGCATAATATGGTTAATAATATGAGTTAGAATGATAATAATAAGAGTAATAAGTATAGTAATTGTCGTTCCATCGATCATATCTGCATAATATGGTTAATAATATGAGTTAGATTGATAATAATAACAGTAATAAGTATAGTAATTGTCGTTATATCGATCATATAACCATAATATGGCTAATAGCATGAGTTAGATTGATAATAATAAGAGTAATGAGTATAGTAATTGTCGTTCTATCGATCACATCTGCATAATATGGTTAATAATATGAGTTAGATTGATAATAGTGAGTGTAATAAATATAGTAATTGTCGTTCTATCGCTCATATAAGCACAATATGGTTAATAATATGAGTTAGATTGATAATAATAAGAGTAATAAGTATAGTAATTGTCGTTCTATCGATCATATATGCATAATATGGTTAATAATATGAGTTAGATTGATAATAGTGAGTGTAATAAGTATAGTGAATGTCGTTCTATCGATCATATCAGCATAATATGGGTAATAATATGAGTAGGATTGATAATAATAAGAGTAATGAGTATAGTAATTGTAGTTCTATCGATCATTTAAGCATAATATGGCTAATAATATGAGTTAGATTGATAAAAATAAGAGTAATGAGTATAGTGATTGTAGTTGTATCGATCATATCTGCATAATATGGTTAATAATATGAGTTAGATTGATAATAATAAGAGTAATAAGTATAGTATTTGTCGTTCTATCGATCATATAAGCATAATATGGCTAATAATATGAGTTAGATTGATAATAATAAGAGTAATAAGTATAGTAATTGTCGTTCTATCGATCGTTTAAGCATAATATGGCCAATAATATTAGTCAGATTGGTAATAATAACAGTAATAAGTATAGTAATTGTCGTTCTATCGACAATATAAGCATAATATGGCTAATAATATGAGTTAGATTGATAATACTAAGAGTAGTGAGTATAGTAATTCTCGTTCTATCGATCATATAAGCATAATATGGCTAATAATATGAGTTAGATTGATAATAATGAGAGTAATAAGTATAGTAACTGTCGTTCTATCGATCATATAAGCATAATATGGCTAATAATATGAGTTAGAGTGATAATACTAATAGTAGTGAGTATAGTAATTCTCATTCTATCGATCATATAAGCATAATATGGTTAATAATATGAGTTAGATTGATAATAGTGAGTGTAATAAGTATAGTGAATGTCGTTCTATCGCTCATATAAGCACAATATGGCTAATAATATGAGTTAGATTGATAATAATAAGAGTAATAAGTATAGTAATTGTCGTTATATCGATCATATAACCATAATATGGTTAATAGCATGAGTTAGATTGATAATAATAAGAGTAATGAGTATAGTAATTGTCGTTCTATCGATCATATCTGCATAATATGGTTAATAATATGAGTTAGATTGATAATAGTGAGTGTAATAAGTATAGTAATTGTCGTTCTGTCGATCATATTAGCATAATATGGTTAATAAAATGAGTTAGATTGATAATAATAAGAGTAATAAGTATAGTATTTGTCGTTCTATCGATCATATAAGCATAATATGGCTAATAATACGAGTTAGATTGATAATAATAAGAGTAATGAGTATAGTAATTGTAGTTCTATCGATCATTTAAGCATAATATGGCTAATAATATGAGTTAGATTGATAATAATAAGAGTAATGAGTATAGTGATTGTAGTTCTATCGATCATATCTGCATAATATGGTTAATAATATGAGTTAGATTGATAATAATAAGAGTAATAAGTATAGTAATTGTCGTTATATCGATCATATAACCATAATATGGCTAAGAGCATGAATTAGATTGATAATAATAAGAGTAATGAGTATAGTAATTGTCGTTCTATCGATCATATCTGCATAATATGGTTAATAATATGAGTTAGATTGATAATAATAAGAGAAATGAGCATAGTAATTGTCGTACTATCGATCAGATAAGCATAACATGGCTAATAATATGAGTCAGATTGATAATAATAAGTGTAATAAGTATAGTAATTGTCGTTCTATCGATCATACCTGCATAATATGGTTAATAATATGAGTTAGATTGATAACAATAAGAGTAATGAGTATAGTAATTGTCGTACTATCGATCATATAAGCATAATATGGCTTATAATGTGAGTTAGATTGATAATAGTGAGTGCAATAAATATAGTAATTGTCGTTCTATCGCTCATATAAGCACAATATGGCTAATAATATGAGTTAGATTGATAATAATAAGAGTAATAAGTATAGTAATTGTCGTTATATCGATCATATAACCATAATATGGCTAATAGCATGAGTTAGATTGATAATAATAAGAGTAATGAGTATAGTAATTGTCGTTCTATCTATCATATCTGCATAATATGGGTAATAATATGAGTTAGATTCATAATAATAAGAGTAATAAGTACAGTAATTGTCGTTCTATCGATCATATAAGCATAATATGGCTAATAATATGAGTTAGATTTATAATAATAAGAATAATAAGTATAGTAATTGTCGTTCTATCGATCATATAAGCACAATATGGCTAATAATATGAGTTAGATTGATAATAATAAGAGTAATAAGTATAGTAATTGTCGTTCTATCGATCATATCTGCATAATATGGTTAATAATATGAGTTAGATTGATAATATTATGAGTAATAAGTATAGTAATTGTCGTTATATCGATCATATAACCATAATATGGCTAATAGCATGAGTTAGATTGATAATAATAAGAGTAATGAGTATAGTAATTGTCGTTCTATCGTTCATATCTGCATAATATGGTTAATAATATGAGTTAGATTGATAATAGTGAGTGCAATAAATATAGTAATTGTCGTTCTATCGCTCATATAAGCACAATATGGCTAATAATATGAGTTAGATTAATAATAATAAGAGTAATAAGTATAGTAATTGTCGTTCTATCGATCATATAAGCATAATAGGGCTAATAATATGAGTTAGATTGATAATAATAAGAGTAATAAGTATAGTAATTGTCGTTCTATCGATCATATCTGCATAATATGGTTAATAATATGAGTTAGATTGATAATATTATGAGTAATAAGTATAGTAATTGTCGTTATATCGATCATATAACCATAATATGGCTAATAGCATGAGTTAGATTGATAATAATAAGAGTAATGAGTATAGTAATTGTCGTTCTATCTATCATATCTGCATAATATGGGTAATAATATGAGTTAGATTCATAACAATAAGAGTAATAAGTACAGTAATTGTCGTTCTATCGATCATATAAGCATAATATGGCTAATAATATGAGTTAGATTTATAATAATAAGAGTAATAAGTATAGTAATTGTCGTTCTATCGATCATATAAGCACAATATGGCTAATAATATGAGTTAGATTGATAATAATAAGAGTAATAAGTATAGTAATTGTCGTTCTATCGATCATATCTGCATAATATGGTTAATAATATGAGTTAGATTGATAATATTATGAGTGATAAGTATAGTAATTGTCGTTATATCGATCATATAACCATAATATGGCGAATAATATGAGTTGGGTTGATAAAAATAAGAATAATAGGTACAGTAATTGTCGTTCTATCGATCATATCAGCATAATATGGTTAATAATATGAGTTAGAATGATAATAATAAGAGTAATAAGTATAGTAATTGTCGTTATATCGATCATATAACCATAATATGGCTAATAGCATGAGTTAGATTGATAATAATAAGAGTAATGAGTATAGTAATTGTCGTTCTATCGATCACATCTGCATAATATGGTTAATAATATGAGTTAGATTGATAATAGTGAGTGTAATAAATATAGTAATTGTCGTTCTATCGCTCATATAAGCACAATATGGTTAATAATATGAGTTAGATTGATAATAATAAGAGTAATAAGTATAGTAATTGTCGTTCTATCGATCATATATGCATAATATGGTTAATAATATGAGTTAGATTGATAATAGTGAGTGTAATAAGTATAGTGAATGTCGTTCTATCGATCATATCAGCATAATATGGGTAATAATATGAGTAGGATTGATAATAATAAGAGTAATGAGTATAGTAATTGTAGTTCTATCGATCATTTAAGCATAATATGGCTAATAATATGAGTTAGATTGATAAAAATAAGAGTAATGAGTATAGTGATTGTAGTTCTATCGATCATATCTGCATAATATGGTTAATAATATGAGTTAGATTGATAATAATAAGAGTAATAAGTATAGTATTTGTCGTTCTATCGATCATATAAGCATAATATGGCTAATAATATGAGTTAGATTGATAATAATAAGAGTAATAAGTATAGTAATTGTCGTTCTATCGATCGTTTAAGCATAATATGGCTAATAATATTAGTCAGATTGGTAATAATAACAGTAATAAGTATAGTAATTGTCGTTCTATCGACAATATAAGCATAATATGGCTAATAATATGAGTTAGATTGATAATACTAAGAGTAGTGAGTATAGTAATTCTCGTTCTATCGATCATATAAGCATAATATGGCTAATAATATGAGTTAGATTGATAATAATGAGAGTAATAAGTATAGTAACTGTCGTTCCATCGATCATATAAGCATAATATGGCTAATAATATGAGTTAGAGTGATAATACTAATAGTAGTGAGTATAGTAATTCTCATTCTATCGATCATATAAGCATAATATGGTTAATAATATGAGTTAGATTGATAATAGTGAGTGTAATAAGTATAGTGAATGTCGTTCTATCGCTCATATAAGCACAATATGGCTAATAATATGAGTTAGATTGATAATAATAAGAGTAATAAGTATAGTAATTGTCGTTATATCGATCATATAACCATAATATGGTTAATAGCATGAGTTAGATTGATAATAATAAGAGTAACGAGTATAGTAATTGTCGTTCTATCGATCATATCTGCATAATATGGTTAATAATATGAGTTAGATTGATAATAGTGAGTGTAATAAGTATAGTAATTGTCGTTCTGTCGATCATATTAGCATAATATGGTTAATAAAATGAGTTAGATTGATAATAATAAGAGTAATAAGTATAGTATTTGTCGTTCTATCGATCATATAAGCATAATATGGCTAATAATACGAGTTAGATTGATAATAATAAGAGTAATGAGTATAGTAATTGTAGTTCTATCGATCATTTAAGCATAATATGGCTAATAATATGAGTTAGATTGATAATAATAAGAGTAATGAGTATAGTGATTGTAGTTCTATCGATCATATCTGCATAATATGGTTAATAATATGAGTTAGATTGATAATAATAAGAGTAATAAGTATAGTAATTGTCGTTATATCGATCATATAACCATAATATGGCTAAGAGCATGAGTTAGATTGATAATAATAAGAGTAATGAGTATAGTAATTGTCGTTCTATCGATCATATCTGCATAATATGGTTAATAATATGAGTTAGATTGATAATAATAAGAGAAATGAGCATAGTAATTGTCGTACTATCGATCAGATAAGCATAACATGGCTAATAATATGAGTCAGATTGATAATAATAAGTGTAGTAAGTATAGTAATTGTCGTTCTATCGATCATACCTGCATAATATGGTTAATAATATGAGTTAGATTGATAACAATAAGAGTAATGAGTATAGTAATTGTCGTACTATCGATCATATAAGCATAATATGGCTTATAATGTGAGTTAGATTGATAATAGTGAGTGCAATAAATATAGTAATTGTCGTTCTATCGCTCATATAAGCACAATATGGCTAATAATATGAGTTAGATTGATAATAATATGAGTAATAAGTATAGTAATTGTCGTTATATCGATCATATAACCATAATATGGCTAATAGCATGAGTTAGATTGATAATAATAAGAGTAATGAGTATAGTAATTGTCGTTCTATCTATCATATCTGCATAATATGGTTAATAAAATGAGTTAGATTGATAATAGTGAGTGTAATAAATATAGTAATTGTCGTTCTATCGCTTATATAAGCACAATATGGCTAATAATATGAGTTAGATTGATAATAATAAGAGTAATAAGTATAGTAATTGTCGTTATATCGATCATATAACCATAATATGGTTAATAGCATGAGTTAGATTGATAATAATAAGAGTAATGAGTATAGTAATTGTCGTTCTATCGATCATATCTGCATAATATGGTTAATAATATGAGTTAGATTGATAATAGTGAGTGTAATAAATATAGTAATTGTCGTTCTATCGCTCTTATAAGCACAATATGGTTAATAATATGAGTTAGATTGATAATAATAAGAGTAATAAGTATAGTAGTTGTCGTTCTATCGATCATATATGCATAATATGGTTAATAATATGAGTTAGATTGATAATAGTAAATGTAATAAGTATAGTGAATGTCGTTCTATCGATCATTTAAGCACAATATGGCTAATAATATGAGTTAGATTGATAATAATAAGAGTAATAAGTATAGTTATTGTCGTTCTATCGATCATATAAGCATAATATGGCTAATAATATGAGTCAGATTGATAATAATAAGTGTAATAAGTATAGTAATTGTCGTTCTATCGATCATATAAGCATAATATGGCTAATAATATGAGTTAGATTGATAATAGTGAGTGTAATAAGTATAGTGAATGTCGTTCTATCGATCATATCAGCATAATATGGGTAATAATATGAGTTGGATTGATAATAATAAGAGCAATGAGTATAGTAATTGTAGTTCTATCGATCATATAAGCATAATATGGCTAATAATATGAGTCAGATTCATAATAATAAGAGTAATAAGTATAGTAGTTGTCGTTCTATTCATCATTTAAGCATAATATGGCGAATAATATGAGTTGGGTTGATAAAAATAAGAATAATAAGTATAGTAATTGTCGTTCTATCGATCATATCAGCATAATATGGTTAATAATATGAGTTAGAATGATAATAATAAGAGTAATAAGTATAGTAATTGTCGTTCCATCGATCATATCTGCATAATATGGTTAATAATATGAGTTAGATTGATAATAATAACAGTAATAAGTATAGTAATTGTCGTTATATCGATCATATAACCATAATATGGCTAATAGCATGAGTTAGATTGATAATAATAAGAGTAATGAGTATAGTAATTGTCGTTCTATCGATCACATCTGCATAATATGGTTAATAATATGAGTTAGATTGATAATAGTGAGTGTAATAAATATAGTAATTGTCGTTCTATCGCTCATATAAGCACAATATGGTTAATAATATGAGTTAGATTGATAATAATAAGAGTAATAAGTATAGTAATTGTCGTTCTATCGATCATATATGCATAATATGGTTAATAATATGAGTTAGATTGATAATAGTGAGTGTAATAAGTATAGTGAATGTCGTTCTATCGATCATATCAGCATAATATGGGTAATAATATGAGTAGGATTGATAATAATAAGAGTAATGAGTATAGTAATTGTAGTTCTATCGATCATTTAAGCATAATATGGCTAATAATATGAGTTAGATTGATAAAAATAAGAGTAATGAGTATAGTGATTGTAGTTGTATCGATCATATCTGCATAATATGGTTAATAATATGAGTTAGATTGATAATAATAAGAGTAATAAGTATAGTATTTGTCGTTCTATCGATCATATAAGCATAATATGGCTAATAATATGAGTTAGATTGATAATAATAAGAGTAATAAGTATAGTAATTGTCGTTCTATCGATCGTTTAAGCATAATATGGCCAATAATATTAGTCAGATTGGTAATAATAACAGTAATAAGTATAGTAATTGTCGTTCTATCGACAATATAAGCATAATATGGCTAATAATATGAGTTAGATTGATAATACTAAGAGTAGTGAGTATAGTAATTCTCGTTCTATCGATCATATAAGCATAATATGGCTAATAATATGAGTTAGATTGATAATAATGAGAGTAATAAGTATAGTAACTGTCGTTCTATCGATCATATAAGCATAATATGGCTAATAATATGAGTTAGAGTGATAATACTAATAGTAGTGAGTATAGTAATTCTCATTCTATCGATCATATAAGCATAATATGGTTAATAATATGAGTTAGATTGATAATAGTGAGTGTAATAAGTATAGTGAATGTCGTTCTATCGCTCATATAAGCACAATATGGCTAATAATATGAGTTAGATTGATAATAATAAGAGTAATAAGTATAGTAATTGTCGTTATATCGATCATATAACCATAATATGGTTAATAGCATGAGTTAGATTGATAATAATAAGAGTAATGAGTATAGTAATTGTCGTTCTATCGATCATATCTGCATAATATGGTTAATAATATGAGTTAGATTGATAATAGTGAGTGTAATAAGTATAGTAATTGTCGTTCTGTCGATCATATTAGCATAATATGGTTAATAAAATGAGTTAGATTGATAATAATAAGAGTAATAAGTATAGTATTTGTCGTTCTATCGATCATATAAGCATAATATGGCTAATAATACGAGTTAGATTGATAATAATAAGAGTAATGAGTATAGTAATTGTAGTTCTATCGATCATTTAAGCATAATATGGCTAATAATATGAGTTAGATTGATAATAATAAGAGTAATGAGTATAGTGATTGTAGTTCTATCGATCATATCTGCATAATATGGTTAATAATATGAGTTAGATTGATAATAATAAGAGTAATAAGTATAGTAATTGTCGTTATATCGATCATATAACCATAATATGGCTAAGAGCATGAATTAGATTGATAATAATAAGAGTAATGAGTATAGTAATTGTCGTTCTATCGATCATATCTGCATAATATGGTTAATAATATGAGTTAGATTGATAATAATAAGAGAAATGAGCATAGTAATTGTCGTACTATCGATCAGATAAGCATAACATGGCTAATAATATGAGTCAGATTGATAATAATAAGTGTAATAAGTATAGTAATTGTCGTTCTATCGATCATACCTGCATAATATGGTTAATAATATGAGTTAGATTGATAACAATAAGAGTAATGAGTATAGTAATTGTCGTACTATCGATCATATAAGCATAATATGGCTTATAATGTGAGTTAGATTGATAATAGTGAGTGCAATAAATATAGTAATTGTCGTTCTATCGCTCATATAAGCACAATATGGCTAATAATATGAGTTAGATTGATAATAATAAGAGTAATAAGTATAGTAATTGTCGTTATATCGATCATATAACCATAATATGGCTAATAGCATGAGTTAGATTGATAATAATAAGAGTAATGAGTATAGTAATTGTCGTTCTATCTATCATATCTGCATAATATGGGTAATAATATGAGTTAGATTCATAATAATAAGAGTAATAAGTACAGTAATTGTCGTTCTATCGATCATATAAGCATAATATGGCTAATAATATGAGTTAGATTTATAATAATAAGAATAATAAGTATAGTAATTGTCGTTCTATCGATCATATAAGCACAATATGGCTAATAATATGAGTTAGATTGATAATAATAAGAGTAATAAGTATAGTAATTGTCGTTCTATCGATCATATCTGCATAATATGGTTAATAATATGAGTTAGATTGATAATATTATGAGTAATAAGTATAGTAATTGTCGTTATATCGATCATATAACCATAATATGGCTAATAGCATGAGTTAGATTGATAATAATAAGAGTAATGAGTATAGTAATTGTCGTTCTATCGTTCATATCTGCATAATATGGTTAATAATATGAGTTAGATTGATAATAGTGAGTGCAATAAATATAGTAATTGTCGTTCTATCGCTCATATAAGCACAATATGGCTAATAATATGAGTTAGATTAATAATAATAAGAGTAATAAGTATAGTAATTGTCGTTCTATCGATCATATAAGCATAATAGGGCTAATAATATGAGTTAGATTGATAATAATAAGAGTAATAAGTATAGTAATTGTCGTTCTATCGATCATATCTGCATAATATGGTTAATAATATGAGTTAGATTGATAATATTATGAGTAATAAGTATAGTAATTGTCGTTATATCGATCATATAACCATAATATGGCTAATAGCATGAGTTAGATTGATAATAATAAGAGTAATGAGTATAGTAATTGTCGTTCTATCTATCATATCTGCATAATATGGGTAATAATATGAGTTAGATTCATAATAATAAGAGTAATAAGTACAGTAATTGTCGTTCTATCGATCATATAAGCATAATATGGCTAATAATATGAGTTAGATTTATAATAATAAGAGTAATAAGTATAGTAATTGTCGTTCTATCGATCATATAAGCACAATATGGCTAATAATATGAGTTAGATTGATAATAATAAGAGTAATAAGTATAGTAATTGTCGTTCTATCGATCATATCTGCATAATATGGTTAATAATATGAGTTAGATTGATAATATTATGAGTGATAAGTATAGTAATTGTCGTTATATCGATCATATAACCATAATATGGCTAATAGCATGAGTTAGATTGATAATAATAAGAGTAATGAGTATAGTAATTGTCGTTCTATCGATCATACCTGCATAATATGGTTAATAATATGAGTTAGATTGATAATCGTGAGTGTAATAAATATAGTAATTGTCGTTCTATCGCTCATATAAGCACTATATGGCTAATAATATGAGTTAGATTGATAATACTAACAGTAATAAGTATAGTAATTGTCGTTATATCGATCATATACCCATAATGTGGTTAATAGCATGAGTTAGATTGATAATAATAAGAGTAATGAGTATAGTAATTGTCGTTCTATCGATCATATCTGCATAATATGGTTAATAATATGAGTTAGATTGATAATAGTGAGTGTAATAAATATAGTAATTGTCGTTCTATCGCTCTTATAAGCACAATATGGTTAATAATATGAGTTAGATTGATAATAATAAGAGTAATAAGTATAGTATTTGTCGTTCTATCGATCATATATGCATAATATGGTTAATAATATGAGTTAGATTGATAATAGTAAATGTAATAAGTATAGTGAATGTCGTTCTATCGATCATATCAGCATAATATGGGTAATAATATGAGTTAGATTGATAATATTATGAGTGATAAGTATAGTAATTGTCGTTATATCGATCATATAACCATAATATGGCTAATAGCATGAGTTAGATTGATAATAATAAGAGTAATGAGTATAGTAATTGTCGTTCTATCGATCATACCTGCATAATATGGTTAATAATATGAGTTAGATTGATAATCGTGAGTGTAATAAATATAGTAATTGTCGTTCTATCGCTCATATAAGCACTATATGGCTAATAATATGAGTTAGATTGATAATACTAACAGTAATAAGTATAGTAATTGTCGTTATATCGATCATATACCCATAATGTGGTTAATAGCATGAGTTAGATTGATAATAATAAGAGTAATGAGTATAGTAATTGTCGTTCTATCGATCATATCTGCATAATATGGTTAATAATATGAGTTAGATTGATAATAGTGAGTGTAATAAATATAGTAATTGTCGTTCTATCGCTCTTATAAGCACAATATGGTTAATAATATGAGTTAGATTGATAATAATAAGAGTAATAAGTATAGTATTTGTCGTTCTATCGATCATATATGCATAATATGGTTAATAATATGAGTTAGATTGATAATAGTAAATGTAATAAGTATAGTGAATGTCGTTCTATCGATCATATCAGCATAATATGGGTAATAATATGAGTTGGATTGATAATAATAAGAGTAATGAGTATAGTAATTGTAGTTCTATCGATCATATAAGCATAATATGGCTAATAATATGAGTAAGATTCATAATAATAAGAGTAATAAGTATAGTAATTGTCGTTCTATCGATCATTTAAGCATTATATGGCTATGAGCATGAGTTAGATTGATAATAATAAGAGTAATGAGTATAGTAATTGTCGTTCTATCGATCATATCTGCATAATATGGTTAATAATATGAGTTAGATTGATAATAGTGAGTGTAATAAATATAGTAATTGTCGTTCTATCGCTCTTATAAGCACAATATGGTTAATAATATGAGTTAGATTGATAATAATAAGAGTAATAAGTATAGTAGTTGTCGTTCTATCGATCATATATGCATAATATGGTTAATAATATGAGTTAGATTGATAATAGTAAATGTAATAAGTATAGTGAATGTCGTTCTATCGATCATTTAAGCATAATATGGCTAATAATATGAGTCAGATTGATAATAATAACAGTAATAAGTGTAGTAATTGTCGTTCTATCGATAATATAAGCATAATATGCCTAATAATATGAGTTAGATTGATAAAACTAAGAGTAGTGAGTATAGTAATTCTCGTTCTATCGATCATATAAGCATAATATGGCTAATAATATGAGTTAGATTGATAATAATAAGAGTAATAAGTATAGTAATTGTCGTTCTATCGATCATATAAGCATAATATGGCTAATAATATGAGTTAGATTGATAATACTAAGAGTAGTGAGTATAGTAATTCTCGTTCTATCGATCATATAAGCATAATATGGCTAATAATATGAGTTAGATTGATAATAATAAGTGTAATAAGTATAGTAATTGTCGTTCTATCGATCATATAAGCATAATATGGCTAATAATATGAGTTAGAATGATAATAGTGAGTGTAGTAAGTATAGTGAATGTCGTTCTATCGATCATATCAGCATAATATGGGTAATAATATGAGTTGGATTGATAATAATAAGAGTAATGAGTATAGTAATTGTCGTTCTATCGATCATATCTGCATAATATGGTTAATAATATGAGTTAGATTTATAATAGTGAGTGTAATAAGTATAGTGAATGTCGTTCTATCGATCATATCAGCATAATGTGGGGAATAATATGAGTTGGATTGATAATAATAAGAGTAATGAGTATAGTAATTGTAGTTCTATCGATCATATAAGCATAATGTGGCTAATAATATGAGTCAGATTCATAATAATAAGAGTAATAAGTATAGTAATTGTCGTTCTATCGATCATATAAGCATAATATGGCTAATAATATGAGTTAGATTTACAATAATAAGAGTAATAAGTATAGTAATTGTCGTTCTATCGATCATATAAGCACAATATGGCTAATAATATGAGTTAGATTGATAATAATAAGAGTAATAAGTATAGTAATTGTCGTTCTATCGATCATATCTGCATAATATGGTTAATAATATGAGTTAGATTGATAACAATAAGAGTAATGAGTATAGTAATTGTCGTACTATCGATCATATAAGCATAATATGGCTTATCATGTGAGTTAGATTGATAATAGTGAGTGCAATAAATATAGTAATTGTCGTTCTATCGCTCATATAAGCACAATATGGCTAATAATATGAGTTAGATTGATAATAATAAGAGTAATAAGTATAGTAATTGTCGTTCTATAGATCATATAAGCATAATAGGGCTAATAATATGAGTTAGATTGATAATAATAAGTGTAATAAGTATAGTAATTGTCGTTCTATCGATCATATCTGCATAATATAGTTAATAATATGAGTTAGATTGATAATAGTGAGTGTAATAAATATAGTAATTGTCGTTCTATCGATCATATAAGCATAATATGGTTAAAAATATGAGTTAGAATGATAATAATAAGAGTAATAAGTATAGTAATTGTCGTTCTATCGATCATATCTGCATAATATGGTTAATAATATGAGTTAGATTTATAATAGTGAGTGTAATAAGTATAGTGAATGTCGTTCTATCGATCATATCAGCATAATGTGGGTAATAATATGAGTTGGATTGATAATAATAAGAGTAATGAGTATAGTAACTGTAGTTCTATCGATCATATAAGCATAATATGGCTAATAATATGAGTAAGATTCATAATAATAAGAGTAATAAGTATAGTAATTGTCGTTCTATCGATCATTTAAGCATAATATGGCGAATAATATGAGTTGGGTTGATAAAAATAAAAATAATAAGTATAGTATTGTCGTTCTATCGATCATATAAGCATAATATGGCTAATAATATGAGTTAGGTTGATAATAACAAGAGTAATAAGTATAGTAAATGTCGTGCTATCGATCATATCTGCATAATATGGTTAATAATATGAGTTAGATTGATAATAGTGAGTGTAATAAGTATAGTAATTGTCGTTCTGTCGATCATATTAGCATAATATGGTTAATAAAATGAGTTAGATTGATAATAATAAGAGTAATAAGTATAGTATTTGTCGTTCTATCGATCATATAAGCACAATATGGCTAATAATATAAGTTAGATTGATAATAATAAGAGTCATAAGTATAGTAATTGTCGTTCTATCGATCATATCTGCATAATATGGTTAATAATATGAGTTAGATTGATAATAATAAGAGTAATAAGTATAGTAATTGTCGTTATATCGATCATATCACCATAATATGGCTAATAGCATGTGTTAGATTGATAATAATAAGAGTAATGAGTATAGTAATTGTCGTTCTATCGATCATATCGGCATAATATGGTTAATAATATGAGTTAGATTGATAATAGTGAGTGTAATAAATATAGTAATTGTCGTTCTATCATTCATAGAAGCACAATATGGCTAATAATATGAGTTAGATTGATAATAATAAGAGTAATAAGTATAGTAATTGTCGTTCTATCGATCATATAAGCATAATATGGCTAATAATATGACTTAGATTGATAATAATAAGTGTAATAAGTATAGTAATTGTCGTTCTATCGATCATAATTGCATAATATGGTTAATAATATGAATTAGATTGATAATAATAAGAGCAATGAGTATAGTAATTGTCGTACTATCGATCATATAAGCATAATATGGCTAATAATATGAGTTAGATTGGTAATAATAAGTGTAATAAGTATAGTAATTGTCGTTCTATCGATCATATCTGCATAATATGGTTAATAATATGAGTTAGATTGACAACAATAAGAGTAATGAGTATAGTAATTGTCGTACTATCGATCATATAAGCATAATATGGCTTATCATGTGAGTTAGATTGATAATAGTGAGTGCAATAAATATAGTAATTGTCGTCCTATCGCTCATATAAGCACAATATGGCTAATAATATGAGTTAGATTGATAATAATAAGAGTAATAAGTATAGTAATTGTCGTTCTATAGATCATATAAGCATAATAGGGCTAATAATATGAGTTAGATTGATAATAATAAGTGTAATAAGTATAGTAATTGTCGTTCTATCGATCATATCTGCATAATATGGTTAATAATATGAGTTAGATTTATAATAGTGAGTGTAATAAGTATAGTGAATGTCGTTCTATCGATCATATCAGCATAATATGGGTAATAATATGAGTTAGATTGATAATAGTGAGTGTAATAAGTATAGTAATTGTCGTTCTGTCTATCATATTAGCATAATATGGTTAATAAAATGAGTTAGATTGATAATAATAAGAGTAATAAGTATAGTATTTGTCGTTCTATCGATCATATTAGCATAATATGGCTAATAATACGAGTTAGATTGATAGTAATAAGAGTAATGAGTATAGTAATTGTAGTTCTATCGATCATTTAAGCATAATATGGCTAATAATATGAGTTAGATTGATAATAATAAGAGTAATGAGTATAGTGATTGTAGTTCTATCGATCATATCTGCATAATATGGTTAATAATATGAGTTAGATTCATAATAATAAGAGTAATAAGTATAGTAATTGTCGTTCTATCGATCATTTAAGCATAATATGGCGAATAATATGAGTTGGGTTGATAAAAATAAGAATAATAAGTATAGTAATTGTCGTACTATCGATCATATAAGCATAATATGGCTAATAATATGAGTTAGGTTGATAATAACAAGAGTAATAAGTATAGTAAATGTCGTGCTATCGATCATATCTGCATAATATGGTTAATAATATGAGTTAGATTGATAATTGTGAGTGTAATAAGTATGGTAATTGTCGTTCTGTCGATCATATTAGCATAATATGGTTAATAAAATGAGTTAGATTGATAATAATAAGAGTATTAAGTACAGTAATTGTCGTTCTATCGATCATATAAGCATAATATGGCTAATAATATGAGTTAGATTTATAATAATAAGAGTAATAAGTATAGTAATTGTCGTTCTATCGATAATATAAGCATAATATGGCTAATAGTATGAGTTAGATTGATAATACTAAGAGCAGTGAGTATAGTAATTCTCGTTCTATCGATCATATAAGCATAATATGGCTAATAATATGAGTTAGATTGATAATAATAAGAGTAATGAGTATAGTAATTGTAGTTCTATCGATCATTTAAGCATAATATGGCTAATAATATGAGTTAGATTGATAATAATAACAGTAATAAGTATAGTAATTGTCGTTCTATCGCTCATATAAGCACAATATGGCTAATAATATGCGTTAGATTGATAATAATAAGAGTAATAAGTATAGTTATTGTCGTTCTATCGATCATATAAGCATAATATGGCTAATAATATGAGTTAGATTGATAATAATAAGTGTAATAAGTATAGTAATTGTCGTTCTATCGATCATATAAGCATAATATGGCTAATAATATGAGTTAGATTGATAATAGTGAGTGTAATAAGTATAGTGAATGTCGTTCTATCGATCATATCAGCATAATATGGGTAATAATATGAGTTGGATTGATAATAATAAGAGCAATGAGTATAGTAATTGTAGTTCTATCGATCATATAAGCATAATATGGCTAATAATATGAGTCAGATTCATAATAACAAGAGTAATAAGTATAGTAGTTGTC
This sequence comes from Megachile rotundata, assembly GCF_050947335.1. Lineage (NCBI taxonomy): Eukaryota > Metazoa > Arthropoda > Insecta > Hymenoptera > Megachilidae > Megachile > Megachile rotundata. The sequence goes on from NW_027473415.1 coordinate 318,396, forward strand.
GTTCTATAGATCATATAAGCATAATAGGGCTAATAATATGAGTTAGATTGATAATAGTGAGTGTAATATGTATAGTAATTGTCGTTCTATCGATCATATTAGCATAATATGGTTAATAATATGAGTTAGATTGATAATAATAAGAGTAATAAGTATAGTATTTGTCGTTCTATCGATTATATAAGCATAATATGGCTAATAATACGAGTTAGATTGATAATAATAAGAGTAATAAGTGTAGTAATTGTCGTTCTATCGATCATTTAAGCATAATATGGCTAATAATATGAGTTAGATTGATAATAATAACAGTAATAAGTATAGTAATTGTCGTTCTATCGATAATATAAGCATAATATGGCTAATAATATGAGTTAGATTGATAGTAATAAGAGTAATGAGTATAGTAATTGTAGTTCTATCGATCATTTAAGCATAATATGGCTAATAATACGAGTTAGATTGATAATAATAAGAGTAATGAGCATAGTGATTGTAGTTCTATCGATCATATCTGCATAATATGGATAATAATATGAGTTAGATTGATAATAATAAGACTAATAAGTATAGTATTTGTCGTTCTATCGACCATATAAGCATAATATGGCTGATAATATGAGTTAGATTGATAATAATAAGAGTAATACGTATAGTAATTGTCGTTCTATCGATCATTTAAGCATAATATGGCTAATAATATGAGTCAGATTGATAATAATAACAGTAATAAGTATAGTAATTGTCGTTCTATATATAATATAAGCATAATATGCCTAATAATATGAGTTAGATTGATAATACTAAGAGTAATGAGTATAGTAATTGTCGTTCTATCGATCATATCTGCATAATATGGTTAATAATATGAGTTAGATTGATAATAGTGAGTGTAATAAATATAGTAATTGTCGTTCTATCGCTCATAATTGCATAATATGGTTAATAATATGAATTAGATTGATAATAATAAGAGAAATGAGTATAGTAATTGTCGTACTATCGATCAGATAAGCATAACATGGCTAATAATATGAGTCAGATTGATAATAATAAGTGTAATAAGTATAGTAATTGTCGTTCTATCGATCATACCTGCATAATATGGTTAATAATATGAGTTAGATTGATAACAATAAGAGTAATGAGTATAGTAATTGTCGTTCTATCGATCATATCTGCATAATATGGTTAATAATATGAGTTAGATTGATAATCGTGAGTGTAATAAATATAGTAATTGTCGTTCTATCGCTCATATAAGCACAATATGGCTAATAATATGAGTTAGATTGATAATAATATGAGTAATAAGTATAGTAATTGTCGTTATATCGATCATATAACCATAATGTGGTTTACAGCATGAGTTAGATTGATAATAATAAGAGTAATGAGTATAGTAATTGTCGTTCTATCGATCATATCTGCATAATATGGTTAATAATATGAGTTAGATTGATAATAGTGAGTGTAATAAATATAGTAATTGTCGTTCTATCGCTCTTATAAGCACAATATGGTTAATAATACGAGTTAGATTGATAATAATAAGAGTAATAAGTATAGTAATTGTCGTTATATCGATCATATAACCATAATATGGCTAATAGCATGTGTTAGATTGATAATAATAAGAGTAATGAGTATAGTAATTGTCGTTCTATCGATCATATCGGCATAATATGGTTAATAATATGAGTTAGATTGATAATAGTGAGTGTAATAAATATAGTAATTGTCGTTCTATCGCTCATAGAAGCACAATATGGCTAATAATATGAGTTAGATTGATAATAATAAGAGTAATAAGTATAGTAATTGTCGTTCTATCGATCATATAAGCATAATATGGCTAATAATATGACTTAGATTGATAATAATAAGTGTAATAAGTATAGTAATTGTCGTTCTATCGATCATAATTGCATAATATGGTTAATAATATGAATTAGATTGATAATAATAAGAGCAATGAGTATAGTAATTGTCGTACTATCGATCATATAAGCATAATATGGCTAATAATATGAGTTAGATTGGTAATAATAAGTGTAATAAGTATAGTAATTGTCGTTCTATCGATCATATCTGCATAATATGGTTAATAATATGAGTTAGATTGACAACAATAAGAGTAATGAGTATAGTAATTGTCGTACTATCGATCATATAAGCATAATATGGCTTATCATGTGAGTTAGATTGATAATAGTGAGTGCAATAAATATAGTAATTGTCGTTCTATCGCTCATATAAGCACAATATGGCTAATAATATGAGTTAGATTGATAATAATAAGAGTAATAAGTATAGTAATTGTCGTTCTATAGATCATGTAAGCATAATAGGGCTAATAATATGAGTTAGATTGATAATAATAAGTGTAATAAGTATAGTAATTGTCGTTCTATCGATCATATCTGCATAATATGGTTAATAATATGAGTTAGATTTATAATAGTAAGTGTAATAAGTATAGTGAATGTCGTTCTATCGATCATATCAGCATAATATGGGTAATAATATGAGTTAGATTGATAATAGTGAGTGTAATAAGTATAGTAATTGTCGTTCTGTCTATCATATTAGCATAATATGGTTAATAAAATGAGTTAGATTGATAATAATAAGAGTAATAAGTATAGTATTTGTCGTTCTATCGATCATATTAGCATAATATGGCTAATAATACGAGTTAGATTGATAGTAATAAGAGTAATGAGTATAGTAATTGTAGTTCTATCGATCATTTAAGCATAATATGGCTAATAATATGAGTTAGATTGATAATAATAAGAGTAATGAGTATAGTAATTGTCGTACTATCGATCATATAAGCATAATATGGCTTATCATGTGAGTTAGATTGATAATAGTGAGTGCAATAAATATAGTAATTGTCGTCCTATCGCTCATATAAGCACAATATGGCTAATAATATGAGTTAGATTGATAATAATAAGAGTAATAAGTATAGTAATTGTCGTTCTATAGATCATATAAGCATAATAGGGCTAATAATATGAGTTAGATTGATAATAATAAGTGTAATAAGTATAGTAATTGTCGTTCTATCGATCATATCTGCATAATATGGTTAATAATATGAGTTAGATTTATAATAGTGAGTGTAATAAGTATAGTGAATGTCGTTCTATCGATCATATCAGCATAATATGGGTAATAATATGAGTTAGATTGATAATAGTGAGTGTAATAAGTATAGTAATTGTCGTTCTGTCTATCATATTAGCATAATATGGTTAATAAAATGTGTTAGATTGATAATAATAAGAGTAATAAGTATAGTATTTGTCGTTCTATCGATCATATTAGCATAATATGGCTAATAATACGAGTTAGATTGATAGTAATAAGAGTAATGAGTATAGTAATTGTAGTTCTATCGATCATTTAAGCATAATATGGCTAATAATATGAGTTAGATTGATAATAATAAGAGTAATGAGTATAGTGATTGTAGTTCTATCGATCATATCTGCATAATATGGTTAATAATATGAGTTAGATTCATAATAATAAGAGTAATAAGTATAGTAATTGTCGTTCTATCGATCATTTAAGCATAATATGGCGAATAATATGAGTTGGGTTGATAAAAATAAGAATAATAAGTATAGTAATTGTCGTACTATCGATCATATAAGCATAATATGGCTAATAATATGAGTTAGGTTGATAATAACAAGAGTAATAAGTATAGTAAATGTCGTGCTATCGATCATATCTGCATAATATGGTTAATAATATGAGTTAGATTGATAATTGTGAGTGTAATAAGTATGGTAATTGTCGTTCTGTCGATCATATTAGCATAATATGGTTAATAAAATGAGTTAGATTGATAATAATAAGAGTATTAAGTACAGTAATTGTCGTTCTATCGATCATATAAGCATAATATGGCTAATAATATGAGTTAGATTTATAATAATAAGAGTAATAAGTATAGTAATTGTCGTTCTATCGATAATATAAGCATAATATGGCTAATAGTATGAGTTAGATTGATAATACTAAGAGCAGTGAGTATAGTAATTCTCGTTCTATCGATCATATAAGCATAATATGGCTAATAATATGAGTTAGATTGATAATAATAAGAGTAATGAGTATAGTAATTGTAGTTCTATCGATCATTTAAGCATAATATGGCTAATAATATGAGTTAGATTGATAATAATAACAGTAATAAGTATAGTAATTGTCGTTCTATCGCTCATATAAGCACAATATGGCTAATAATATGAGTTAGATTGATAATAATAAGAGTAATAAGTATAGTTATTGTCGTTCTATCGATCATATAAGCATAATATGGCTAATAATATGAGTTAGATTGATAATAATAAGTGTAATAAGTATAGTAATTGTCGTTCTATCGATCATATAAGCATAATATGGCTAATAATATGAGTTAGATTGATAATAGTGAGTGTAATAAGTATAGTGAATGTCGTTCTATCGATCATATCAGCATAATATGGGTAATAATATGAGTTGGATTGATAATAATAAGAGCAATGAGTATAGTAATTGTAGTTCTATCGATCATATAAGCATAATATGGCTAATAATATGAGTCAGATTCATAATAACAAGAGTAATAAGTATAGTAGTTGTCGTTCTATAGATCATATAAGCATAATAGGGCTAATAATATGAGTTAGATTGATAATAGTGAGTGTAATATGTATAGTAATTGTCGTTCTATCGATCATATTAGCATAATATGGTTAATAATATGAGTTAGATTGATAATAATAAGAGTAATAAGTATAGTATTTGTCGTTCTATCGATTATATAAGCATAATATGGCTAATAATACGAGTTAGATTGATAATAATAAGAGTAATAAGTGTAGTAATTGTCGTTCTATCGATCATTTAAGCATAATATGGCTAATAATATGAGTTAGATTGATAATAATAACAGTAATAAGTATAGTAATTGTCGTTCTATCGATAATATAAGCATAATATGGCTAATAATATGAGTTAGATTGATAGTAATAAGAGTAATGAGTATAGTAATTGTAGTTCTATCGATCATTTAAGCATAATATGGCTAATAATACGAGTTAGATTGATAATAATAAGAGTAATGAGCATAGTGATTGTAGTTCTATCGATCATATCTGCATAATATGGATAATAATATGAGTTAGATTGATAATAATAAGACTAATAAGTATAGTATTTGTCGTTCTATCGACCATATAAGCATAATATGGCTGATAATATGAGTTAGATTGATAATAATAAGAGTAATACGTATAGTAATTGTCGTTCTATCGATCATTTAAGCATAATATGGCTAATAATATGAGTCAGATTGATAATAATAACAGTAATAAGTATAGTAATTGGCGTTCTATAGATAATATAAGCATAATATGCCTAATAATATGAGTTAGTTTGATAATACTAAGAGTAATGAGTATAGTAATTGTCGTTCTATCGATCATATCTGCATAATATGGTTAATAATATGAGTTAGATTGATAATAGTGAGTGTAATAAATATAGTAATTGTCGTTCTATCGCTCATAATTGCATAATATGGTTAATAATATGAATTAGATTGATAATAATAAGAGAAATGAGTATAGTAATTGTCGTACTATCGATCAGATAAGCATAACATGGCTAATAATATGAGTCAGATTGATAATAATAAGTGTAATAAGTATAGTAATTGTCGTTCTATCGATCATACCTGCATAATATGGTTAATAATATGAGTTAGATTGATAACAATAAGAGTAATGAGTATAGTAATTGTCGTTCTATCGATCATATCTGCATAATATGGTTAATAATATGAGTTAGATTGATAATCGTGAGTGTAATAAATATAGTAATTGTCGTTCTATCGCTCATATAAGCACAATATGGCTAATAATATGAGTTAGATTGATAATAATATGAGTAATAAGTATAGTAATTGTCGTTATATCGATCATATAACCATAATGTGGTTAACAGCATGAGTTAGATTGATAATAATAAGAGTAATGAGTATAGTAATTGTCGTTCTATCGATCATATCTGCATAATATGGTTAATAATATGAGTTAGATTGATAATAGTGAGTGTAATAAATATAGTAATTGTCGTTCTATCGCTCTTATAAGCACAATATGGTTAATAATACGAGTTAGATTGATAATAATAAGAGTAATAAGTATAGTAATTGTCGTTATATCGATCATATAACCATAATATGGCTAATAGCATGTGTTAGATTGATAATAATAAGAGTAATGAGTATAGTAATTGTCGTTCTATCGATCATATCGGCATAATATGGTTAATAATATGAGTTAGATTGATAATAGTGAGTGTAATAAATATAGTAATTGTCGTTCTATCGCTCATAGAAGCACAATATGGCTAATAATATGAGTTAGATTGATAATAATAAGAGTAATAAGTATAGTAATTGTCGTTCTATCGATCATATAAGCATAATATGGCTAATAATATGACTTAGATTGATAATAATAAGTGTAATAAGTATAGTAATTGTCGTTCTATCGATCATAATTGCATAATATGGTTAATAATATGAATTAGATTGATAATAATAAGAGCAATGAGTATAGTAATTGTCGTACTATCGATCATATAAGCATAATATGGCTAATAATATGAGTTAGATTGGTAATAATAAGTGTAATAAGTATAGTAATTGTCGTTCTATCGATCATATCTGCATAATATGGTTAATAATATGAGTTAGATTGACAACAATAAGAGTAATGAGTATAGTAATTGTCGTACTATCGATCATATAAGCATAATATGGCTTATCATGTGAGTTAGATTGATAATAGTGAGTGCAATAAATATAGTAATTGTCGTTCTATCGCTCATATAAGCACAATATGGCTAATAATATGAGTTAGATTGATAATAATAAGAGTAATAAGTATAGTAATTGTCGTTCTATAGATCATATAAGCATAATAGGGCTAATAATATGAGTTAGATTGATAATAATAAGTGTAATAAGTATAGTAATTGTCGTTCTATCGATCATATCTGCATAATATGGTTAATAATATGAGTTAGATTTATAATAGTGAGTGTAATAAGTATAGTGAATGTCGTTCTATCGATCATATCAGCATAATATGGGTAATAATATGAGTTAGATTGATAATAGTGAGTGTAATAAGTATAGTAATTGTCGTTCTGTCTATCATATTAGCATAATATGGTTAATAAAATGAGTTAGATTGATAAAAATAAGAGTAATAAGTATAGTATTTGTCGTTCTATCGATCATATTAGCATAATATGGCTAATAATACGAGTTAGATTGATAGTAATAAGAGTAATGAGTATAGTAATTGTAGTTCTATCGATCATTTAAGCATAATATGGCTAATAATATGAGTTAGATTGATGATAATAAGAGTAATGAGTATAGTGATTGTAGTTCTATCGATCATATCTGCATAATATGGTTAATAATATGAGTTAGATTCATAATAATAAGAGTAATAAGTATAGTAATTGTCGTTCTATCGATCATTTAAGCATAATATGGCGAATAATATGAGTTGGGTTGATAAAAATAAGAATAATAAGTATAGTAATTGTCGTTCTATCGATCATATAAGCATAATATGGCTAATAATATGAGTTAGGTTGATAATAACAAGAGTAATAAGTATAGTAAATGTCGTGCTATCGATCATATCTGCATAATATGGTTAATAATATGAGTTAGATTGATAATAGTGAGTGTAATAAGTATAGTAATTGTCGTTCTGTCGATCATATTAGCATAATATGGTTAATAAAATGAGTTAGATTGATAATAATAAGAGTATTAAGTACAGTAATTGTCGTTCTATCGATCATATAAGCATAATATGGCTAATAATATGAGTTAGATTTATAATAATAAGAGTAATAAGTATAGTAATTGTCGTTCTATCGATCATATAAGCACAATATGGCTAATAATATGAGTTAGATTGATAATAATAAGAGTAATAAGTATAGTAATTGTCGTTCTATCGATCATATCTGCATAATATGGTTAATAATATGAGTTAGATTGATAATATTATGAGTAATAAGTATAGTAATTGTCGTTATATCGATCATATAACCATAATATGGCTAATAATAAGAGTTAGATTGATAATAATAAGTGTAATAAGTATAGTATTTGTCGTTCTATCGATCATATTAGCATAATATGGCTAATAATACGAGTTAGATTGATAGTAATAAGAGTAATGAGTATAGTAATTGTAGTTCTATCGATCATTTAAGCATAATATGGCTAATAATATGAGTTAGATTGATAATAATAAGAGTAATGAGTATAGTAATTGTCGTTCTATCGATCATATCTGCATAATATGGTTAATAATATGAGTTAGATTGATAATCGTGAGTGTAATAAATATAGTAATTGTCGTTCTATCGCTCATATAAGCACAATATGGCTAATAATATGAGTTAGATTGATAATAATAACAGTAATAAGTATAGTAATTGTCGTTATATCGATCATATAACCATAATGTGGTTAATAGCATGAGTTAGATTGATAATAATAAGAGTAATAAGTATAGTAAATGTCGTGCTATCGATCATATCTGCATAATATGGTTAATAATATGAGTTAGATTGATAATAGTGAGTGTAATAAGTATAGTAATTGTCGTTCTATCGATCATATTAGCATAATATGGTTAATAATATGAGTTAGATTGATAATAATAAGAGTAATAAGTATAGTATTTGTCGTTCTATCGATTATATAAGCATAATATGGCTAATAATACGAGTTAGATTGATAATAATAAGAGTAATAAGTGTAGTAATTGTCGTTCTATCGATCATTTAAGCATAATATGGCTAATAATATGAGTTCGATTGATAATAATAACAGTAATAAGTATAGTAATTGTCGTTCTATCGATAATATAAGCATAATATGGCTAATTATATGAGTTAGATTGATAGTAATAAGAGTAATGAGTATAGTAATTGTAGTTCTATCGATCATTTAAGCATAATATGGCTAATAATACGAGTTAGATTGATAATAATAAGAGTAATGAGCATAGTGATTGTAGTTCTATCGATCATATCTGCATAATATGGATAATAATATGAGTTAGATTGATAATAATAAGACTAATAAGTATAGTATTTGTCGTTCTATCGACCATATAAGCATAATATGGCTGATAATATGAGTTAGATTGATAATAATAAGAGTAATACGTATAGTAATTGTCGTTCTATCGATCATTTAAGCATAATATGGCTAATAATATGAGTCAGATTGATAATAATAACAGTAATAAGTATAGTAATTGTCGTTCTATAGATAATATAAGCATAATATGCCTAATAATATGAGTTAGATTGATAATACTAAGAGTAATGAGTATAGTAATTGTCGTTCTATCGATCATATCTGCATAATATGGTTAATAATATGAGTTAGATTGATAATAGTGAGTGTAATAAATAAAGTAATTGTCGTTCTATCGCTCATAATTGCATAATATGGTTAATAATATGAATTAGATTGATAATAATAAGAGAAATGAGTATAGTAATTGTCGTACTATCGATCAGATAAGCATAACATGGCTAATAATATGAGTCAGATTGATAATAATAAGTGTAATAAGTATAGTAATTGTCGTTCTATCGATCATACCTGCATAATATGGTTAATAATATGAGTTAGATTGATAACAATAAGAGTAATGAGTATAGTAATTGTCGTACTATCGATCATATCTGCATAATATGGTTAATAATATGAGTTAGATTTATAATAGTGAGTGTAATAAGTATAGTGAATGTCGTTCTATCGATCATATCAGCATAATATGGGTAATAATATGAGTTAGATTGATAATAGTGAGTGTAATAAGTATAGTAATTGTCGTTCTGTCTATCATATTAGCATAATATGGTTAATAAAATGAGTTAGATTGATAAAAATAAGAGTAATAAGTATAGTATTTGTCGTTCTATCGATCATATTAGCATAATATGGCTAATAATACGAGTTAGATTGATAGTAATAAGAGTAATGAGTATAGTAATTGTAGTTCTATCGATCATTTAAGCATAATATGGCTAATAATATGAGTTAGATTGATGATAATAAGAGTAATGAGTATAGTGATTGTAGTTCTATCGATCATATCTGCATAATATGGTTAATAATATGAGTTAGATTCATAATAATAAGAGTAATAAGTATAGTAATTGTCGTTCTATCGATCATTTAAGCATAATATGGCGAATAATATGAGTTGGGTTGATAAAAATAAGAATAATAAGTATAGTAATTGTCGTTCTATCGATCATATAAGCATAATATGGCTAATAATATGAGTTAGGTTGATAATAACAAGAGTAATAAGTATAGTAAATGTCGTGCTATCGATCATATCTGCATAATATGGTTAATAATATGAGTTAGATTGATAATAGTGAGTGTAATAAGTATAGTAATTGTCGTTCTGTCGATCATATTAGCATAATATGGTTAATAAAATGAGTTAGATTGATAATAATAAGAGTATTAAGTACAGTAATTGTCGTTCTATCGATCATATAAGCATAATATGGCTAATAATATGAGTTAGATTTATAATAATAAGAGTAATAAGTATAGTAATTGTCGTTCTATCGATCATATAAGCACAATATGGCTAATAATATGAGTTAGATTGATAATAATAAGAGTAATAAGTATAGTAATTGTCGTTCTATCGATCATATCTGCATAATATGGTTAATAATATGAGTTAGATTGATAATATTATGAGTAATAAGTATAGTAATTGTCGTTATATCGATCATATAACCATAATATGGCTAATAATAAGAGTTAGATTGATAATAATAAGTGTAATAAGTATAGTATTTGTCGTTCTATCGATCATATTAGCATAATATGGCTAATAATACGAGTTAGATTGATAGTAATAAGAGTAATGAGTATAGTAATTGTAGTTCTATCGATCATTTAAGCATAATATGGCTAATAATATGAGTTAGATTGATAATAATAAGAGTAATGAGTATAGTAATTGTCGTTCTATCGATCATATCTGCATAATATGGTTAATAATATGAGTTAGATTGATAATCGTGAGTGTAATAAATATAGTAATTGTCGTTCTATCGCTCATATAAGCACAATATGGCTAATAATATGAGTTAGATTGATAATAATAACAGTAATAAGTATAGTAATTGTCGTTATATCGATCATATAACCATAATGTGGTTAATAGCATGAGTTAGATTGATAATAATAAGAGTAATAAGTATAGTAAATGTCGTGCTATCGATCATATCTGCATAATATGGTTAATAATATGAGTTAGATTGATAATAGTGAGTGTAATAAGTATAGTAATTGTCGTTCTATCGATCATATTAGCATAATATGGTTAATAATATGAGTTAGATTGATAATAATAAGAGTAATAAGTATAGTATTTGTCGTTCTATCGATTATATAAGCATAATATGGCTAATAATACGAGTTAGATTGATAATAATAAGAGTAATAAGTGTAGTAATTGTCGTTCTATCGATCATTTAAGCATAATATGGCTAATAATATGAGTTCGATTGATAATAATAACAGTAATAAGTATAGTAATTGTCGTTCTATCGATAATATAAGCATAATATGGCTAATTATATGAGTTAGATTGATAGTAATAAGAGTAATGAGTATAGTAATTGTAGTTCTATCGATCATTTAAGCATAATATGGCTAATAATACGAGTTAGATTGATAATAATAAGAGTAATGAGCATAGTGATTGTAGTTCTATCGATCATATCTGCATAATATGGATAATAATATGAGTTAGATTGATAATAATAAGACTAATAAGTATAGTATTTGTCGTTCTATCGACCATATAAGCATAATATGGCTGATAATATGAGTTAGATTGATAATAATAAGAGTAATACGTATAGTAATTGTCGTTCTATCGATCATTTAAGCATAATATGGCTAATAATATGAGTCAGATTGATAATAATAACAGTAATAAGTATAGTAATTGTCGTTCTATAGATAATATAAGCATAATATGCCTAATAATATGAGTTAGATTGATAATACTAAGAGTAATGAGTATAGTAATTGTCGTTCTATCGATCATATCTGCATAATATGGTTAATAATATGAGTTAGATTGATAATAGTGAGTGTAATAAATAAAGTAATTGTCGTTCTATCGCTCATAATTGCATAATATGGTTAATAATATGAATTAGATTGATAATAATAAGAGAAATGAGTATAGTAATTGTCGTACTATCGATCAGATAAGCATAACATGGCTAATAATATGAGTCAGATTGATAATAATAAGTGTAATAAGTATAGTAATTGTCGTTCTATCGATCATACCTGCATAATATGGTTAATAATATGAGTTAGATTGATAACAATAAGAGTAATGAGTATAGTAATTGTCGTACTATCGATCATATAAGCATAATATGGCTTATAATGTGAGTTAGATTGATAATAGTGAGTGCAATAAATATAGTAATTGTCGTTCTATCGCTCATATCAGCACAATATGGCTAATAATATGAGTTAGATTGATAATAATAAGAGTAATGAGTATAGTAATTGTCGTTCTATCGATCATATCTGCATAATATGGTTAATAATATGAGTTAGATTGATAATCGTGAGTGTAATAAATATAGTAATTGTCGTTCTATCGCTCATATAAGCACAATATGGCTAATAATATGAGTTAGATTGATAATAATATGAGTAATAAGTATAGTAATTGTCGTTATATCGATCATATAACCATAATGTGGTTAATAGCATGAGTTAGATTGATAATAATAAGAGTAATGAGTATAGTAATTGTCGTTCTATCGATCATATCTGCATAATATGGTTAATAATATGAGTTAGATTGATAATAGTGAGTGTAATAAATATAGTAATTGTCGTTCTATCGCTCTTATAAGCACAATATGGTTAATAATACGAGTTAGATTGATAATAATAAGAGTAATAAGTATAGTAGTTGTCGTTCTATCGATCATATATGCATAATATGGTTAATAATATGAGTTAGATTGATAATAGTAAATGTAATAAGTATAGTGAATGTCGTTCTATCGATCATATCAGCATAATATGGGTAATAATATGAGTTGGATTGATAATAATAAGAGTAATGAGTATAGTAATTGTAGTTCTATCGATCATATAAGCATAATATGGCTAATAATATGAGTAAGATTCATAATAATAAGAGTAATAAGTATAGTAATTGTCGTTCTATCGATCATTTAAGCATTATATGGCTAAGAGCATGAGTTAGATTGATAATAATAAGAGTAATGAGTATAGTAATTGTCGTTCTATCGATCATATCTGCATAATATGGTTAATAATATGAGTTAGATTGATAATAGTGAGTGTAATAAATATAGTAATTGTCGTTCTATCGCTCATATAAGCACAATATGGCTAATAATATGAGTTAGATTGATAATAATAAGAGTAATAAGTATAGTAATTGTCGTTCTATCGATCATATAAGCATAATATGGCTGATAATAAGAGTTAGATTGATAATAATAAGTGTAATAAGTATAGTAATTGTCGTTCTATCGATCATAATTGCATAATATGGTTAATAATATGAGTTAGATTGATAACAATAAGAGTAATGAGTATAGTAATTGTCGTACTATCGATCATATAAGCATAATATGGCTTATAATGTGAGTTAGATTGATAATAGTGAGTGCAATAAATATAGTAATTGTCGTTCTATCGCTCATATAAGCACAATATGGCTAATAATATGAGTTAGATTGATAATAATAAGAGTAATAAGTATAGTAATTGTCGTTCTATCGAACATATAAGCATAATATGGCTAATAATACGAGTTAGATTGATAATAATAAGAGTAATAAGTATAGTAATTGTCGTTCTATCGATCACTTAAGCATAATATGGCTAATAATATGAGTTAGATTGATAATAATAACAGTAATAAGTATAGTAATTGTCGTTCTATCGATAATATAAGCATAATATGGCTAATAATATGAGTTAGGTTGATAATAATAAGAGTAATGAGTATACTAATTGTAGTTCTATCGATCATTTAAGCATAATATGGCTAATAATACGAGTTAGATTGATAATAATAAGAGAAATGAGCATAGTGATTGTAGTTCTATCGATCATATCTGCATAATATGGTTATTAATATGAGTTAGATTGATAATAATAAGAGTAATAAGTATAGTATTTGTCGTTCTATCGATCATATAAGCATAATATGGCTGATAATATGAGTTAGATTGATAATAATAAGAGTAATACGTATAGTAATTGTCGTTCTATCGATCATTTAAGCATAATATGGCTAATAATATGAGTTAGGTTGATAATAACAAGAGTAATAAGTATAGTAAATGTCGTGCTATCGATCATATCTGCATAATATGGTTAATAATATGAGTTAGATTGATAATAGTGAGTGTAATAAGTATAGTAATTGTCGTTCTGTCGATCATATTAGCATAATATGGTTAATAAAATGAGTTAGATTGATAATAATAAGAGTAATAAGTATAGTATTTGTCGTTCTATCGATCATATAAGCATAATATGGCTAATAATACGAGTTAGATTGATAATAATAAGAGTAATGAGTATAGTAATTGTAGTTCTATCGATCATTTAAGCATAATATGGCTAATAATATGAGTTAGATTGATAATAATAAGAGTAATGAGTATAGTGATTGTAGTTCTATCGATCATATCTGCATAATATGGTTAATAATATGAGTTAGATTGATAATAATAAGAGTAATAAGTATAGTAATTGTCGTTATATCGATCATATAACCATAATATGGCTAAGAGCATGAGTTAGATTGATAATAATAAGAGTAATGAGTATAGTAATTGTCGTTCTATCGATCATATCTGCATAATATGGTTAATAATATGAGTTAGATTGATAATAATAAGAGTAATAAGTAATAGTATTTGTCGTTCTATCGATTATATAAGCATAATATGGCTAATAATACGAGTTAGATTGATAATAATAAGAGTAATAAGTGTAGTAATTGTCGTTCTATCGATCATTTAAACATAATATGGCTAATAATATGAGTTAGATTGATAATAATAACAGTAATAAGTATAGTAATTGTCGTTCTATCGATAATATAAGCATAATATGGCTAATAATATGAGTTAGATTGATAGTAATAAGAGTAATGAGTATAGTAATTGTAGTTCTATCGATCATTTAAGCATAATATGGCTAATAATACGAGTTAGATTGATAATAATAAGAGTAATGAGCATAGTGATTGTAGTTCTATCGATCATATCTGCATAATATGGATAATAATATGAGTTAGATTGATAATAATAAGACTAATAAGTATAGTATTTGTCGTTCTATCGATCATATAAGCATAATATGGCTGATAATATGAGTTAGATTGATAATAATAAGAGTAATAAGTATAGTAATTGTCGTTCTATCGATCATTTAAGCATAATATGGCTAATAATATGAGTCAGATTGATAATAATAACAGTAATAAGTATAGTAATTGTCGTTCTATAGATAATATAAGCATAATATGCCTAATAATATGAGTTAGATTGATAATACTAAGAGTAATGAGTATAGTAATTGTCGTTCTATCGATCATATCTGCATAATATGGTTAATAATATGAGTTAGATTGATAATAGTGAGTGTAATAAATATAGTAATTGTCGTTCTATCGCTCATATAAGCACAATATGGTTAATAATATGAGTTCGATTGATAATAATAAGAGTAATAAGTATAGTAATTGTCGTTCTATCGATCATATATGCATAATATGGTTAATAATATGAGTTAGATTGATAGTAGTGAGTGTAATAAGTATAGTAATTGTCGTTCTGTCGATCATATTAGCATAATATGGTTAATAAAATGAGTTAGATTGATAATAATAAGAGTAATAAGTATAGTATTTGTCGTTCTATCGATCATTTAAGCATAATATGGCTAATAATATGAGTTAGATTGATAATAATAAGAGTAATGAGTATAGTGATTGTAGTTCTATCGATCATATCTGCATAATATGGTTAATAATATGAGTTAGATTGATAATAATAAGAGTAATAAGTATAGTAATTGTCGTTATATCGATCATATAACCATAATATGGCTAAGAGCATGAGTTAGATTGATAATAATAAGAGTAATGAGTATAGTAATTGTCGTTCTATCGATCATATCTGCATAATATGGTTAATAATATGAGTTAGATTGATAATAATAAGAGTAATAAGTAATAGTATTTGTCGTTCTATCGATTATATAAGCATAATATGGCTAATAATACGAGTTAGATTGATAATAATAAGAGTAATAAGTGTAGTAATTGTCGTTCTATCGATCATTTAAACATAATATGGCTAATAATATGAGTTAGATTGATAATAATAACAGTAATAAGTATAGTAATTGTCGTTCTATCGATAATATAAGCATAATATGGCTAATAATATGAGTTAGATTGATAGTAATAAGAGTAATGAGTATAGTAATTGTAGTTCTATCGATCATTTAAGCATAATATGGCTAATAATACGAGTTAGATTGATAATAATAAGAGTAATGAGCATAGTGATTGTAGTTCTATCGATCATATCTGCATAATATGGATAATAATATGAGTTAGATTGATAATAATAAGACTAATAAGTATAGTATTTGTCGTTCTATCGATCATATAAGCATAATATGGCTGATAATATGAGTTAGATTGATAATAATAAGAGTAATAAGTATAGTAATTGTCGTTCTATCGATCATTTAAGCATAATATGGCTAATAATATGAGACAGATTGATAATAATAACAGTAATAAGTATAGTAATTGTCGTTCTATAGATAATATAAGCATAATATGCCTAATAATATGAGTTAGATTGATAATACTAAGAGTAATGAGTATAGTAATTGTCGTTCTATCGATCATATCTGCATAATATGGTTAATAATATGAGTTAGATTGATAATAGTGAGTGTAATAAATATAGTAATTGTCGTTCTATCGCTCATATAAGCACAATATGGTTAATAATATGAGTTCGATTGATAATAATAAGAGTAATAAGTATAGTAATTGTCGTTCTATCGATCATATATGCATAATATGGTTAATAATATGAGTTAGATTGATAGTAGTGAGTGTAATAAGTATAGTGAATGTCGTTCTATCGATCATATCAGCATAATATGGGCAATAATATGAGTTAGATTGATAATAGTGAGTGTAATAAATATAGTAATTGTCGTTCTATCGCTCATATAAGCACAATATGGCTAATAATATGAGTTAGATTGATAATAATAAGAGTAATAAGTATAGTAATTGTCGTTCTATCGATCATATAAGCATAATATGGCTAATAATATGAGTTAGATTGATAATAATAAGTGTAATAAGTATAGTAATTGTCGTTCTATCGCTCATAATTGCATAATATGGTTAATAAGATGAATTAGATTGATAATAATAAGAGAAATGAGTATAGTAATTGTCGTACTATCGATCAGATAAGCATAACATGGCTAATAATATGAGTCAGATTGATAATAATAAGTGTAATAAGTATAGTAATTGTCGTTCTATCGATCATACCTGCATAATATGGTTAATAATATGAGTTAGATTGATAACAATAAGAGTAATGAGTATAGTAATTGTCGTACTATCGATCATATAAGCATAATATGGCTTATAATGTGAGTTAGATTGATAATAGTGAGTGCAATAAATATAGTAATTGTCGTTCTATCGCTCATATAAGCACAATATGGCTAATAATATGAGTTAGATTGATAATAATAAGAGTAATGAGTATAGTAATTGTCGTTCTATCGATCATATCTGCATAATATGGTTAATAATATGAGTTAGATTGATAATCGTGAGTGTAATAAATATAGTAATTGTCGTTCTATCGCTCATATAAGCACAATATGGCTAATAATATGAGTTAGATTGATAATAATATGAGTAATAAGTATAGTAATTGTCGTTATATCGATCATATAACCATAATGTGGTTAATAGCATGAGTTAGATTGATAATAATAAGAGTAATGAGTATAGTAATTGTCGTTCTATCGATCATATCTGCATAATATGGTTAATAATATGAGTTAGATTGATAATAGTGAGTGTAATAAATATAGTAATTGTCGTTCTATCGCTCTTATAAGCACAATATGGTTAATAATACGAGTTAGATTGATAATAATAAGAGTAATAAGTATAGTAGTTGTCGTTCTATCGATCATATATGCATAATATGGTTAATAATATGAGTTAGATTGATAATAGTAAATGTAATAAGTATAGTGAATGTCGTTCTATCGATCATATCAGCATAATATGGGTAATAATATGAGTTGGATTGATAATAATAAGAGTAATGAGTATAGGAATTGTAGTTCTATCGATCATATAAGCATAATATGGCTAATAATATGAGTAAGATTCATAATAATAAGAGTAATAAGTATAGTAATTGTCGTTCTATCGATCATTTAAGCATTATATGGCTAAGAGCATGAGTTAGATTGATAATAATAAGAGTAATGAGTATAGTAATTGTCGTTCTATCGATCATATCTGCATAATATGGTTAATAATATGAGTTAGATTGATAATAGTGAGTGTAATAAATATAGTAATTGTCGTTCTATCGCTCTTATAAGCACAATATGGTTAATAATATGAGTTAGATTGATAATAATAAGAGTAATAAGTATAGTAGTTGTCGTTCTATCGATCATATATGCATAATATGGTTAATAATATGAGTTAGATTGATAATAGTAAATGTAATAAGTATAGTGAATGTCGTTCTATCGATCATTTAAGCATAATATGGCTAATAATATGAGTCAGATTGATAATAATAACAGTAATAAGTGTAGTAATTGTCGTTCTATCGATAATATAAGCATAATATGCCTAATAATATGAGTTAGATTGATAAAACTAAGAGTAGTGAGTATAGTAATTCTCGTTCTATCGATCATATAAGCATAATATGGCTAATAATATGAGTTAGATTGATAATAATAAGAGTAATAAGTATAGTAATTGTCGTTCTATCGATCATATAAGCATAATATGGCTAATAATATGAGTTAGATTGATAATACTAAGAGTAGTGAGTATAGTAATTCTCGTTCTATCGATCATATAAGCATAATATGGCTAATAATATGAGTTAGATTGATAATAATAAGTGTAATAAGTATAGTAATTGTCGTTCTATCGATCATATAAGCATAATATGGCTAATAATATGAGTTAGATTGATAATAGTGAGTGTAATAAGTATAGTGAATGTCGTTCTATCGATCATATCAGCATAATATGGGTAATAATATGAGTTGGATTGATAATAATAAGAGCAATGAGTATAGTAATTGTAGTTCTATCGATCATATAAGCATAATATGGCTAATAATATGAGTCAGATTCATAATAATAAGAGTAATAAGTATAGTAGTTGTCGTTCTATCGATCATTTAAGCATAATATGGCGAATAATATGAGTTGGGTTGATAAAAATAAGAATAATAAGTATAGTAATTGTCGTTCTATCGATCATATCAGCATAATATGGTTAATAATATGAGTTAGAATGATAATAATAAGAGTAATAAGTATAGTAATTGTCGTTCTATCGATCATATCTGCATAATATGGTTAATAATATGAGTTAGATTGATAATAATAAGAGTAATAAGTATAGTAATTGTCGTTCTATCGATCATTTAAGCATAATATGGCTAATAATATTAGTCAGATTGGTAATAATAACAGTAATAAGTATAGTAATTGTCGTTCTATCGACAATATAAGCATAATATGGCTAATAATATGAGTTAGATTGATAATACTAAGAGTAGTGAGTATAGTAATTCTCGTTCTATCGATCATATAAGCATAATATGGCTAATAATATGAGTTAGATTGATAATAATGAGAGTAATAAGTATAGTAACTGTCGTTCTATCGATCATATAAGCATAATATGGCTAATAATATGAGTTAGATTGATAATACTAAGAGGAGTGAGTATAGTAATTGTCGTTCTATCGATAATATAAGCATAATATGGCTAATAATATGAGTTAGATTGATAATAATAAGAGTAATGAGTATAGTAATTGTAGTTCTATCGATCATATCTGCATAATATGGTTAATAATATGAGTTAGAATGATAATAGTGAGTGTAGTAAGTATAGTGAATGTCGTTCTATCGATCATATCAGCATAATATGGGTAATAATATGAGTTGGATTGATAATAATAAGAGTAATGAGTATAGTAATTGTCGTTCTATCGATCATATCTGCATAATATGGTTAATAATATGAGTTAGATTTATAATAGTGAGTGTAATAAGTATAGTGAATGTCGTTCTATCGATCATATCAGCATAATGTGGGGAATAATATGAGTTGGATTGATAATAATAAGAGTAATGAGTATAGTAATTGTAGTTCTATCGATCATATAAGCATAATGTGGCTAATAATATGAGTCAGATTCATAATAATAAGAGTAATAAGTATAGTAATTGTCGTTCTATCGATCATATAAGCATAATATGGCTAATAATATGAGTTAGATTTACAATAATAAGAGTAATAAGTATAGTAATTGTCGTTCTATCGATCATATAAGCACAATATGGCTAATAATATGAGTTAGATTGATAATAATAAGAGTAATAAGTATAGTAATTGTCGTTCTATCGATCATATCTGCATAATATGGTTAATAATATGAGTTAGATTGATAACAATAAGAGTAATGAGTATAGTAATTGTCGTACTATCGATCATATAAGCATAATATGGCTTATCATGTGAGTTAGATTGATAATAGTGAGTGCAATAAATATAGTAATTGTCGTTCTATCGCTCATATAAGCACAATATGGCTAATAATATGAGTTAGATTGATAATAATAAGAGTAATGAGTATAGTAATTGTCGTTCTATCGATCATATCTGCATAATATGGTTAATAATATGAGTTAGATTGATAATAGTGAGTGCAATAAATATAGTAATTGTCGTTCTATCGCTCATATAAGCACAATATGGCTAATAATATGAGTTAGATTAATAATAATAAGAGTAATAAGTATAGTAATTGTCGTTCTATCGATCATATAAGCATAATAGGGCTAATAATATGAGTTAGATTGATAATAATAAGAGTAATAAGTATAGTAATTGTCGTTCTATCGATCATATCTGCATAATATGGTTAATAATATGAGTTAGATTGATAATATTATGAGTAATAAGTATAGTAATTGTCGTTATATCGATCATATAACCATAATATGGCTAATAGCATGAGTTAGATTGATAATAATAAGAGTAATGAGTATAGTAATTGTCGTTCTATCTATCATATCTGCATAATATGGGTAATAATATGAGTTAGATTCATAATAATAAGAGTAATAAGTACAGTAATTGTCGTTCTATCGATCATATAAGCATAATATGGCTAATAATATGAGTTAGATTTATAATAATAAGAGTAATAAGTATAGTAATTGTCGTTCTATCGATCATATAAGCACAATATGGCTAATAATATGAGTTAGATTGATAATAATAAGAGTAATAAGTATAGTAATTGTCGTTCTATCGATCATATCTGCATAATATGGTTAATAATATGAGTTAGATTGATAATATTATGAGTGATAAGTATAGTAATTGTCGTTATATCGATCATATAACCATAATATGGCTAATAGCATGAGTTAGATTGATAATAATAAGAGTAATGAGTATAGTAATTGTCGTTCTATCGATCATACCTGCATAATATGGTTAATAATATGAGTTAGATTGATAATCGTGAGTGTAATAAATATAGTAATTGTCGTTCTATCGCTCATATAAGCACTATATGGCTAATAATATGAGTTAGATTGATAATAATAACAGTAATAAGTATAGTAATTGTCGTTATATCGATCATATACCCATAATGTGGTTAATAGCATGAGTTAGATTGATAATAATAAGAGTAATGAGTATAGTAATTGTCGTTCTATCGATCATATCTGCATAATATGGTTAATAATATGAGTTAGATTGATAATAGTGAGTGTAATAAATATAGTAATTGTCGTTCTATCGCTCTTATAAGCACAATATGGTTAATAATATGAGTTGGATTGATAATAATAAGAGTAATGAGTATAGTAATTGTAGTTCTATCGATCATATAAGCATAATATGGCTAATAATATGAGTAAGATTCATAATAATAAGAGTAATAAGTATAGTAATTGTCGTTCTATCGATCATTTAAGCATTATATGGCTATGAGCATGAGTTAGATTGATAATAATAAGAGTAATGAGTATAGTAATTGTCGTTCTATCGATCATATCTGCATAATATGGTTAATAATATGAGTTAGATTGATAATAGTGAGTGTAATAAATATAGTAATTGTCGTTCTATCGCTCTTATAAGCACAATATGGTTAATAATATGAGTTAGATTGATAATAATAAGAGTAATAAGTATAGTAGTTGTCGTTCTATCGATCATATATGCATAATATGGTTAATAATATGAGTTAGATTGATAATAGTAAATGTAATAAGTATAGTGAATGTCGTTCTATCGATCATTTAAGCATAATATGGCTAATAATATGAGTCAGATTGATAATAATAACAGTAATAAGTATAGTAATTGTCGTTCTATCGATAATATAAGCATAATATGCCTAATAATATGAGTTAGATTGATAAAACTAAGAGTAGTGAGTATAGTAATTCTCGTTCTATCGATCATATAAGCATAATATGGCTAATAATATGAGTTAGATTGATAATAATAAGAGTAATAAGTATAGTAATTGTCGTTCTGTCGATCATATAAGCATAATATGGCTAATAATATGAGTTAGATTGATAATACTAAGAGTAGTGAGTATAGTAATTCTCGTTCTATCGATCATATAAGCATAATATGTCTAATAATATGAGTTAGATTGATAATAATAAGAGTAATGAGTATAGTAATTGTCGTTCTATCGATCATATCTGCATAATATGGTTAATAATATGAGTTAGATTGATAATAGTGAGTGTAATAAATATAGTAATTGTCGTTCTATCGCTCTTATAAGCACAATATGGTTAATAATATGAGTTAGATTGATAATAATAAGAGTAATAAGTATAGTAGTTGTCGTTCTATCGATCATATATGCATAATATGGTTAATAATATGAGTTAGATTGATAATAGTAAATGTAATAAGTATAGTGAATGTCGTTCTATCGATCATTTAAGCATAATATGGCTAATAATATGAGTCAGATTGATAATAATAACAGTAATAAGTATAGTAATTGTCGTTCTATCGATAATATAAGCATAATATGCCTAATAATATGAGTTAGATTGATAAAACAAAGAGTAGTGAGTATAGTAATCCTCGTTCTATCGATCATATAAGCACAATATGGCTAATAATATGAGTTAGATTGATAATAATAAGAGTAATAAGTATAGTAATTGTCGTTATATCGATCATATAACCATAATATGGTTAATAGCATGAGTTAGATTGATAATAATAAGAGTAACGAGTATAGTAATTGTCGTTCTATCGATCATATCTGCATAATATGGTTAATAATATGAGTTAGATTGATAATAGTGAGTGTAATAAGTATAGTAATTGTCGTTCTGTCGATCATATTAGCATAATATGGTTAATAAAATGAGTTAGATTGATAATAATAAGAGTAATAAGTATAGTATTTGTCGTTCTATCGATCATATAAGCATAATATGGCTAATAATACGAGTTAGATTGATAATAATAAGAGTAATGAGTATAGTAATTGTAGTTCTATCGATCATTTAAGCATAATATGGCTAATAATATGAGTTAGATTGATAATAATAAGAGTAATGAGTATAGTGATTGTAGTTCTATCGATCATATCTGCATAATATGGTTAATAATATGAGTTAGATTGATAATAATAAGAGTAATAAGTATAGTAATTGTCGTTATATCGATCATATAACCATAATATGGCTAAGAGCATGAGTTAGATTGATAATAATAAGAGTAATGAGTATAGTAATTGTCGTTCTATCGATCATATCTGCATAATATGGTTAATAATATGAGTTAGATTGATAATAATAAGAGAAATGAGCATAGTAATTGTCGTACTATCGATCAGATAAGCATAACATGGCTAATAATATGAGTCAGATTGATAATAATAAGTGTAATAAGTATAGTAATTGTCGTTCTATCGATCATACCTGCATAATATGGTTAATAATATGAGTTAGATTGATAACAATAAGAGTAATGAGTATAGTAATTGTCGTACTATCGATCATATAAGCATAATATGGCTTATAATGTGAGTTAGATTGATAATAGTGAGTGCAATAAATATAGTAATTGTCGTTCTATCGCTCATATAAGCACAATATGGCTATTAATATGAGTTAGATTGATAATAATATGAGTAATAAGTATAGTAATTGTCGTTATATCGATCATATAACCATAATATGGCTAATAGCATGAGTTAGATTGATAATAATAAGAGTAATGAGTATAGTAATTGTCGTTCTATCTATCATATCTGCATAATATGGTTAATAAAATGAGTTAGATTGATAATAGTGAGTGTAATAAATATAGTAATTGTCGTTCTATCGCTTATATAAGCACAATATGGCTAATAATATGAGTTAGATTGATAATAATAAGAGTAATAAGTATAGTAATTGTCGTTATATCGATCATATAACCATAATATGGTTAATAGCATGAGTTAGATTGATAATAATAAGAGTAATGAGTATAGTAATTGTCGTTCTATCGATCATATCTGCATAATATGGTTAATAATATGAGTTAGATTGATAATAGTGAGTGTAATAAATATAGTAATTGTCGTTCTATCGCTCTTATAAGCACAATATGGTTAATAATATGAGTTAGATTGATAATAATAAGAGTAATAAGTATAGTAGTTGTCGTTCTATCGATCATATATGCATAATATGGTTAATAATATGAGTTAGATTGATAATAGTAAATGTAATAAGTATAGTGAATGTCGTTCTATCGATCATTTAAGCACAATATGGCTAATAATATGAGTTAGATTGATAATAATAAGAGTAATAAGTATAGTTATTGTCGTTCTATCGATCATATAAGCATAATATGGCTAATAATATGAGTCAGATTGATAATAATAAGTGTAATAAGTATAGTAATTGTCGTTCTATCGATCATATAAGCATAATATGGCTAATAATATGAGTTAGATTGATAATAGTGAGTGTAATAAGTATAGTGAATGTCGTTCTATCGATCATATCAGCATAATATGGGTAATAATATGAGTTGGATTGATAATAATAAGAGCAATGAGTATAGTAATTGTAGTTCTATCGATCATATAAGCATAATATGGCTAATAATATGAGTCAGATTCATAATAATAAGAGTAATAAGTATAGTAGTTGTCGTTCTATTCATCATTTAAGCATAATATGGCGAATAATATGAGTTGGGTTGATAAAAATAAGAATAATAAGTATAGTAATTGTCGTTCTATCGATCATATCAGCATAATATGGTTAATAATATGAGTTAGAATGATAATAATAAGAGTAATAAGTATAGTAATTGTCGTTCCATCGATCATATCTGCATAATATGGTTAATAATATGAGTTAGATTGATAATAATAACAGTAATAAGTATAGTAATTGTCGTTATATCGATCATATAACCATAATATGGCTAATAGCATGAGTTAGATTGATAATAATAAGAGTAATGAGTATAGTAATTGTCGTTCTATCGATCACATCTGCATAATATGGTTAATAATATGAGTTAGATTGATAATAGTGAGTGTAATAAATATAGTAATTGTCGTTCTATCGCTCATATAAGCACAATATGGTTAATAATATGAGTTAGATTGATAATAATAAGAGTAATAAGTATAGTAATTGTCGTTCTATCGATCATATATGCATAATATGGTTAATAATATGAGTTAGATTGATAATAGTGAGTGTAATAAGTATAGTGAATGTCGTTCTATCGATCATA
This sequence comes from Megachile rotundata, assembly GCF_050947335.1. Lineage (NCBI taxonomy): Eukaryota > Metazoa > Arthropoda > Insecta > Hymenoptera > Megachilidae > Megachile > Megachile rotundata. Next base: position 344,724 of record NW_027473415.1, read on the forward strand.
TCAGCATAATATGGGTAATAATATGAGTAGGATTGATAATAATAAGAGTAATGAGTATAGTAATTGTAGTTCTATCGATCATTTAAGCATAATATGGCTAATAATATGAGTTAGATTGATAAAAATAAGAGTAATGAGTATAGTGATTGTAGTTCTATCGATCATATCTGCATAATATGGTTAATAATATGAGTTAGATTGATAATAATAAGAGTAATAAGTATAGTATTTGTCGTTCTATCGATCATATAAGCATAATATGGCTAATAATATGAGTTAGATTGATAATAATAAGAGTAATAAGTATAGTAATTGTCGTTCTATCGATCGTTTAAGCATAATATGGCCAATAATATTAGTCAGATTGGTAATAATAACAGTAATAAGTATAGTAATTGTCGTTCTATCGACAATATAAGCATAATATGGCTAATAATATGAGTTAGATTGATAATACTAAGAGTAGTGAGTATAGTAATTCTCGTTCTATCGATCATATAAGCATAATATGGCTAATAATATGAGTTAGATTGATAATAATGAGAGTAATAAGTATAGTAACTGTCGTTCTATCGATCATATAAGCATAATATGGCTAATAATATGAGTTAGAGTGATAATACTAATAGTAGTGAGTATAGTAATTCTCATTCTATCGATCATATAAGCATAATATGGTTAATAATATGAGTTAGATTGATAATAGTGAGTGTAATAAGTATAGTGAATGTCGTTCTATCGCTCATATAAGCACAATATGGCTAATAATATGAGTTAGATTGATAATAATAAGAGTAATAAGTATAGTAATTGTCGTTATATCGATCATATAACCATAATATGGTTAATAGCATGAGTTAGATTGATAATAATAAGAGTAATGAGTATAGTAATTGTCGTTCTATCGATCATATCTGCATAATATGGTTAATAATATGAGTTAGATTGATAATAGTGAGTGTAATAAGTATAGTAATTGTCGTTCTGTCGATCATATTAGCATAATATGGTTAATAAAATGAGTTAGATTGATAATAATAAGAGTAATAAGTATAGTATTTGTCGTTCTATCGATCATATAAGCATAATATGGCTAATAATACGAGTTAGATTGATAATAATAAGAGTAATGAGTATAGTAATTGTAGTTCTATCGATCATTTAAGCATAATATGGCTAATAATATGAGTTAGATTGATAATAATAAGAGTAATGAGTATAGTGATTGTAGTTCTATCGATCATATCTGCATAATATGGTTAATAATATGAGTTAGATTGATAATAATAAGAGTAATGAGTATAGTAATTGTCGTTCTATCGATCATATCTGCATAATATGGTTAATAATATGAGTTAGATTGATAATAATAAGAGAAATGAGCATAGTAATTGTCGTACTATCGATCAGATAAGCATAACATGGCTAATAATATGAGTCAGATTGATAATAATAAGTGTAATAAGTATAGTAATTGTCGTTCTATCGATCATACCTGCATAATATGGTTAATAATATGAGTTAGATTGATAACAATAAGAGTAATGAGTATAGTAATTGTCGTACTATCGATCATATAAGCATAATATGGCTTATAATGTGAGTTAGATTGATAATAGTGAGTGCAATAAATATAGTAATTGTCGTTCTATCGCTCATATAAGCACAATATGGCTAATAATATGAGTTAGATTAATAATAATAACGGTAATAAGTATAGTAATTGTCGTTATATCGATCATATAACCATAATATGGCTAATAGCATGAGTTAGATTGATAATAATAAGAGTAATGAGTATAGTAATTGTCGTTCTATCTATCATATCTGCATAATATGGGTAATAATATGAGTTAGATTCATAATAATAAGAGTAATAAGTACAGTAATTGTCGTTCTATCGATCATATAAGCATAATATGGCTAATAGTATGAGTTAGATTTATAATAATAAGAATAATAAGTATAGTAATTGTCGTTCTATCGATCATATAAGCACAATATGGCTAATAATATGAGTTAGATTGATAATAATAAGAGTAATAAGTATAGTAATTGTCGTTCTATCGATCATATCTGCATAATATGGTTAATAATATGAGTTAGATTGATAATATTATGAGTAATAAGTATAGTAATTGTCGTTATATCGATCATATAACCATAATATGGCTAATAGCATGAGTTAGATTGATAATAATAAGAGTAATGAGTATAGTAATTGTCGTTCTATCGATCATATCTGCATAATATGGTTAATAATATGAGTTAGATTGATAATAGTGAGTGCAATAAATATAGTAATTGTCGTTCTATCGCTCATATAAGCACAATATGGCTAATAATATGAGTTAGATTAATAATAATAAGAGTAATAAGTATAGTAATTGTCGTTCTATCGATCATATAAGCATAATAGGGCTAATAATATGAGTTAGATTGATAATAATAAGAGTAATAAGTATAGTAATTGTCGTTCTATCGATCATATCTGCATAATATGGTTAATAATATGAGTTAGATTGATAATATTATGAGTAATAAGTATAGTAATTGTCGTTATATCGATCATATAACCATAATATGGCTATTAGCATGAGTTAGATTGATAATAATAAGAGTAATGAGTATAGTAATTGTCGTTCTATCTATCATATCTGCATAATATGGGTAATAATATGAGTTAGATTCATAATAATAAGAGTAATAAGTACAGTAATTGTCGTTCTATCGATCATATAAGCATAATATGGCTAATAATATGAGTTAGATTTATAATAATAAGAGTAATAAGTATAGTAATTGTCGTTCTATCGATCATATAAGCACAATATGGCTAATAATATGAGTTAGATTGATAATAATAAGAGTAATAAGTATAGTAATTGTCGTTCTATCGATCATATCTGCATAATATGGTTAATAATATGAGTTAGATTGATAATATTATGAGTGATAAGTATAGTAATTGTCGTTATATCGATCATATAACCATAATATGGCTAATAGCATGAGTTAGATTGATAATAATAAGAGTAATGAGTATAGTAATTGTCGTTCTATCGATCATACCTGCATAATATGGTTAATAATATGAGTTAGATTGATAATCGTGAGTGTAATAAATATAGTAATTGTCGTTCTATCGCTCATATAAGCACTATATGGCTAATAATATGAGTTAGATTGATAATACTAACAGTAATAAGTATAGTAATTGTCGTTATATCGATCATATACCCATAATGTGGTTAATAGCATGAGTTAGATTGATAATAATAAGAGTAATGAGTATAGTAATTGTCGTTCTATCGATCATATCTGCATAATATGGTTAATAATATGAGTTAGATTGATAATAGTGAGTGTAATAAATATAGTAATTGTCGTTCTATCGCTCTTATAAGCACAATATGGTTAATAATATGAGTTAGATTGATAATAATAAGAGTAATAAGTATAGTATTTGTCGTTCTATCGATCATATATGCATAATATGGTTAATAATATGAGTTAGATTGATAATAGTAAATGTAATAAGTATAGTGAATGTCGTTCTATCGATCATATCAGCATAATATGGGTAATAATATGAGTTAGATTGATAATATTATGAGTGATAAGTATAGTAATTGTCGTTATATCGATCATATAACCATAATATGGCTAATAGCATGAGTTAGATTGATAATAATAAGAGTAATGAGTATAGTAATTGTCGTTCTATCGATCATACCTGCATAATATGGTTAATAATATGAGTTAGATTGATAATCGTGAGTGTAATAAATATAGTAATTGTCGTTCTATCGCTCATATAAGCACTATATGGCTAATAATATGAGTTAGATTGATAATACTAACAGTAATAAGTATAGTAATTGTCGTTATATCGATCATATACCCATAATGTGGTTAATAGCATGAGTTAGATTGATAATAATAAGAGTAATGAGTATAGTAATTGTCGTTCTATCGATCATATCTGCATAATATGGTTAATAATATGAGTTAGATTGATAATAGTGAGTGTAATAAATATAGTAATTGTCGTTCTATCGCTCTTATAAGCACAATATGGTTAATAATATGAGTTAGATTGATAATAATAAGAGTAATAAGTATAGTATTTGTCGTTCTATCGATCATATATGCATAATATGGTTAATAATATGAGTTAGATTGATAATAGTAAATGTAATAAGTATAGTGAATGTCGTTCTATCGATCATATCAGCATAATATGGGTAATAATATGAGTTGGATTGATAATAATAAGAGTAATGAGTATAGTAATTGTAGTTCTATCGATCATATAAGCATAATATGGCTAATAATATGAGTAAGATTCATAATAATAAGAGTAATAAGTATAGTAATTGTCGTTCTATCGATCATTTAAGCATTATATGGCTATGAGCATGAGTTAGATTGATAATAATAAGAGTAATGAGTATAGTAATTGTCGTTCTATCGATCATATCTGCATAATATGGTTAATAATATGAGTTAGATTGATAATAGTGAGTGTAATAAATATAGTAATTGTCGTTCTATCGCTCTTATAAGCACAATATGGTTAATAATATGAGTTAGATTGATAATAATAAGAGTAATAAGTATAGTAGTTGTCGTTCTATCGATCATATATGCATAATATGGTTAATAATATGAGTTAGATTGATAATAGTAAATGTAATAAGTATAGTGAATGTCGTTCTATCGATCATTTAAGCATAATATGGCTAATAATATGAGTCAGATTGATAATAATAACAGTAATAAGTGTAGTAATTGTCGTTCTATCGATAATATAAGCATAATATGCCTAATAATATGAGTTAGATTGATAAAACTAAGAGTAGTGAGTATAGTAATTCTCGTTCTATCGATCATATAAGCATAATATGGCTAATAATATGAGTTAGATTGATAATAATAAGAGTAATAAGTATAGTAATTGTCGTTCTATCGATCATATAAGCATAATATGGCTAATAATATGAGTTAGATTGATAATACTAAGAGTAGTGAGTATAGTAATTCTCGTTCTATCGATCATATAAGCATAATATGGCTAATAATATGAGTTAGATTGATAATAATAAGTGTAATAAGTATAGTAATTGTCGTTCTATCGATCATATAAGCATAATATGGCTAATAATATGAGTTAGATTGATAATAGTGAGTGTAATAAGTATAGTGAATGTCGTTCTATCGATCATATCAGCATAATATGGGTAATAATATGAGTTGGATTGATAATAATAAGAGCAATGAGTATAGTAATTGTAGTTCTATCGATCATATAAGCATAATATGGCTAATAATATGAGTCAGATTCATAATAATAAGAGTAATAAGTATAGTAGTTGTCGTTCTATCGATCATTTAAGCATAATATGGCGAATAATATGAGTTGGGTTGATAAAAATAAGAATAATAAGTATAGTAATTGTCGTTCTATCGATCATATCAGCATAATATGGTTAATAATATGAGTTAGAATGATAATAATAAGAGTAATAAGTATAGTAATTGTCGTTCTATCGATCATATCTGCATAATATGGTTAATAATATGAGTTAGATTGATAATAATAAGAGTAATAAGTATAGTAATTGTCGTTCTATCGATCATTTAAGCATAATATGGCTAATAATATTAGTCAGATTGGTAATAATAACAGTAATAAGTATAGTAATTGTCGTTCTATCGACAATATAAGCATAATATGGCTAATAATATGAGTTAGATTGATAATACTAAGAGTAGTGAGTATAGTAATTCTCGTTCTATCGATCATATAAGCATAATATGGCTAATAATATGAGTTAGATTGATAATAATGAGAGTAATAAGTATAGTAACTGTCGTTCTATCGATCATATAAGCATAATATGGCTAATAATATGAGTTAGAGTGATAATACTAAGAGTAGTGAGTATAGTAATTCTCATTCTATCGATCATATAAGCATAATATGGCTAATAATATGAGTTAGATTGATAATACTAAGAGGAGTGAGTATAGTAATTGTCGTTCTATCGATAATATAAGCATAATATGGCTAATAATATGAGTTAGATTGATAATAATAAGAGTAATGAGTATAGTAATTGTAGTTCTATCGATCATATCTGCATAATATGGTTAATAATATGAGTTAAAATGATAATAGTGAGTGTAGTAAGTATAGTGAATGTCGTTCTATCGATCATATCAGCATAATATGGGTAATAATATGAGTTGGATTGATAATAATAAGAGTAATGAGTATAGTAATTGTCGTTCTATCGATCATATCTGCATAATATGGTTAATAATATGAGTTAGATTTATAATAGTGAGTGTAATAAGTATAGTGAATGTCGTTCTATCGATCATATCAGCATAATGTGGGGAATAATATGAGTTGGATTGATAATAATAAGAGTAATGAGTATAGTAATTGTAGTTCTATCGATCATATAAGCATAATGTGGCTAATAATATGAGTCAGATTCATAATAATAAGAGTAATAAGTATAGTAATTGTCGTTCTATCGATCATATAAGCATAATATGGCTAATAATATGAGTTAGATTTACAATAATAAGAGTAATAAGTATAGTAATTGTCGTTCTATCGATCATATAAGCACAATATGGCTAATAATATGAGTTAGATTGATAATAATAAGAGTAATAAGTATAGTAATTGTCGTTCTATCGATCATATCTGCATAATATGGTTAATAATATGAGTTAGATTGATAACAATAAGAGTAATGAGTATAGTAATTGTCGTACTATCGATCATATAAGCATAATATGGCTTATCATGTGAGTTAGATTGATAATAGTGAGTGCAATAAATATAGTAATTGTCGTTCTATCGCTCATATAAGCACAATATGGCTAATAATATGAGTTAGATTGATAATAATAAGAGTAATAAGTATAGTAATTGTCGTTCTATAGATCATATAAGCATAATAGGGCTAATAATATGAGTTAGATTGATAATAATAAGTGAAATAAGTATAGTAATTGTCGTTCTATCGATCATATCTGCATAATATAGTTAATAATATGAGTTAGATTGATAATAGTGAGTGTAATAAATATAGTAATTGTCGTTCTATCGATCATATAAGCATAATATGGTTAAAAATATGAGTTAGAATGATAATAATAAGAGTAATAAGTATAGTAATTGTCGTTCTATCGATCATATCTGCATAATATGGTTAATAATATGAGTTAGATTTATAATAGTGAGTGTAATAAGTATAGTGAATGTCGTTCTATCGATCATATCAGCATAATGTGGGTAATAATATGAGTTGGATTGATAATAATAAGAGTAATGAGTATAGTAACTGTAGTTCTATCGATCATATAAGCATAATATGGCTAATAATATGAGTAAGATTCATAATAATAAGAGTAATAAGTATAGTAATTGTCGTTCTATCGATCATTTAAGCATAATATGGCGAATAATATGAGTTGGGTTGATAAAAATAAGAATAATAAGTATAGTATTGTCGTTCTATCGATCATATAAGCATAATATGGCTAATAATATGAGTTAGGTTGATAATAACAAGAGTAATAAGTATAGTAAATGTCGTGCTATCGATCATATCTGCATAATATGGTTAATAATATGAGTTAGATTGATAATAGTGAGTGTAATAAGTATAGTAATTGTCGTTCTGTCGATCATATTAGCATAATATGGTTAATAAAATGAGTTAGATTGATAATAATAAGAGTAATAAGTATAGTATTTGTCGTTCTATCGATCATATAAGCACAATATGGCTAATAATATAAGTTAGATTGATAATAATAAGAGTCATAAGTATAGTAATTGTCGTTCTATCGATCATATCTGCATAATATGGTTAATAATATGAGTTAGATTGATAATAATAAGAGTAATAAGTATAGTAATTGTCGTTATATCGATCATATAACCATAATATGGCTAATAGCATGTGTTAGATTGATAATAATAAGAGTAATGAGTATAGTAATTGTCGTTCTATCGATCATATCGGCATAATATGGTTAATAATATGAGTTAGATTGATAATAGTGAGTGTAATAAATATAGTAATTGTCGTCCTATCGCTCATATAAGCACAATATGGCTAATAATATGAGTTAGATTGATAATAATAAGAGTAATAAGTATAGTAATTGTCGTTCTATAGATCATATAAGCATAATAGGGCTAATAATATGAGTTAGATTGATAATAATAAGTGTAATAAGTATAGTAATTGTCGTTCTATCGATCATATCTGCATAATATGGTTAATAATATGAGTTAGATTTATAATAGTGAGTGTAATAAGTATAGTGAATGTCGTTCTATCGATCATATCAGCATAATATGGGTAATAATATGAGTTAGATTGATAATAGTGAGTGTAATAAGTATAGTAATTGTCGTTCTGTCTATCATATTAGCATAATATGGTTAATAAAATGAGTTAGATTGATAATAATAAGAGTAATAAGTATAGTATTTGTCGTTCTATCGATCATATTAGCATAATATGGCTAATAATACGAGTTAGATTGATAGTAATAAGAGTAATGAGTATAGTAATTGTAGTTCTATCGATCATTTAAGCATAATATGGCTAATAATATGAGTTAGATTGATAATAATAAGAGTAATGAGTATAGTGATTGTAGTTCTATCGATCATATCTGCATAATATGGTTAATAATATGAGTTAGATTCATAATAATAAGAGTAATAAGTATAGTAATTGTCGTTCTATCGATCATTTAAGCATAATATGGCGAATAATATGAGTTGGGTTGATAAAAATAAGAATAATAAGTATAGTAATTGTCGTACTATCGATCATATAAGCATAATATGGCTAATAATATGAGTTAGGTTGATAATAACAAGAGTAATAAGTATAGTAAATGTCGTGCTATCGATCATATCTGCATAATATGGTTAATAATATGAGTTAGATTGATAATTGTGAGTGTAATAAGTATGGTAATTGTCGTTCTGTCGATCATATTAGCATAATATGGTTAATAAAATGAGTTAGATTGATAATAATAAGAGTATTAAGTACAGTAATTGTCGTTCTATCGATCATATAAGCATAATATGGCTAATAATATGAGTTAGATTTATAATAATAAGAGTAATAAGTATAGTAATTGTCGTTCTATCGATCATTTAAGCATAATATGGTTAATAATATGAGTTAGATTGATAATAATAAGAGTAATAAGTATAGTATTTGTCGTTCTATCGATTATATAAGCATAATATGGCTAATAATACGAGTTAGATTGATAATAATAAGAGTAATAAGTGTAGTAATTGTCGTTCTATCGATCATTTAAGCATAATATGGCTAATAATATGAGTTAGATTGATAATAATAACAGTAATAAGTATAGTAATTGTCGTTCTATCGATAATATAAGCATAATATGGCTAATAATATGAGTTAGATTGATAGTAATAAGAGTAATGAGTATAGTAATTGTAGTTCTATCGATCATTTAAGCATAATATGGCTAATAATACGAGTTAGATTGATAATAATAAGAGTAATGAGCATAGTGATTGTAGTTCTATCGATCATATCTGCATAATATGGATAATAATATGAGTTAGATTGATAATAATAAGACTAATAAGTATAGTATTTGTCGTTCTATCGACCATATAAGCATAATATGGCTGATAATATGAGTTAGATTGATAATAATAAGAGTAATACGTATAGTAATTGTCGTTCTATCGATCATTTAAGCATAATATGGCTAATAATATGAGTCAGATTGATAATAATAACAGTAATAAGTATAGTAATTGTCGTTCTATAGATAATATAAGCATAATATGCCTAATAATATGAGTTAGATTGATAATACTGAGAGTAATGAGTATAGTAATTGTCGTTCTATCGATCATATCTGCATAATATGGTTAATAATATGAGTTAGATTGATAATAGTGAGTGTAATAAATGTAGTAATTGTCGTTCTATCGCTCATAATTGCATAATATGGTTAATAATATGAATTAGATTGATAATAATAAGAGAAATGAGTATAGTAATTGTCGTACTATCGATCAGATAAGCATAACATGGCTAATAATATGAGTCAGATTGATAATAATAAGTGTAATAAGTATAGTAATTGTCGTTCTATCGATCATACCTGCATAATATGGTTAATAATATGAGTTAGATTGATAACAATAAGAGTAATGAGTATAGTAATTGTCGTACTATCGATCATATAAGCATAATATGGCTTATAATGTGAGTTAGATTGATAATAGTGAGTGCAATAAATATAGTAATTGTCGTTCTATCGCTCATATAAGCACAATATGGCTAATAATATGAGTTAGATTGATAATAATAAGAGTAATGAGTATAGTAATTGTCGTTCTATCGATCATATCTGCATAATATGGTTAATAATATGAGTTAGATTGATAATCGTGAGTGTAATAAATATAGTAATTGTCGTTCTATCGCTCATATAAGCACAATATGGCTAATAATATGAGTTAGATTGATAATAATATGAGTAATAAGTATAGTAATTGTCGTTATATCGATCATATAACCATAATGTGGTTAATAGCATGAGTTAGATTGATAATAATAAGAGTAATGAGTATAGTAATTGTCGTTCTATCGATCATATCTGCATAATATGGTTAATAATATGAGTTAGATTGATAATAGTGAGTGTAATAAATATAGTAATTGTCGTTCTATCGCTCTTATAAGCACAATATGGTTAATAATACGAGTTAGATTGATAATAATAAGAGTAATAAGTATAGTAGTTGTCGTTCTATCGATCATATATGCATAATATGGTTAATAATATGAGTTAGATTGATAATAGTAAATGTAATAAGTATAGTGAATGTCGTTCTATCGATCATATCTGCATAATATGGTTAATAATATGAGTTAGATTTATAATAGTGAGTGTAATAAGTATAGTGAATGTCGTTCTATCGATCATATCAGCATAATATGGGTAATAATATGAGTTAGATTGATAATAGTGAGTGTAATAAGTATAGTAATTGTCGTTCTGTCTATCATATTAGCATAATATGGTTAATAAAATGAGTTAGATTGATAATAATAAGAGTAATAAGTATAGTATTTGTCGTTCTATCGATCATATTAACATAATATGGCTAATAATACGAGTTAGATTGATAGTAATAAGAGTAATGAGTATAGTAATTGTAGTTCTATCGATCATTTAAGCATAATATGGCTAATAATATGAGTTAGATTGATAATAATAAGAGTAATGAGTATAGTGATTGTAGTTCTATCGATCATATCTGCATAATATGGTTAATAATATGAGTTAGATTCATAATAATAAGAGTAATAAGTATAGTAATTGTCGTTCTATCGATCATTTAAGCATAATATGGCGAATAATATGAGTTGGGTTGATAAAAATAAGAATAATAAGTATAGTAATTGTCGTTCTATCGATCATATAAGCATAATATGGCTAATAATATGAGTTAGGTTGATAATAACAAGAGTAATAAGTATAGTAAATGTCGTGCTATCGATCATATCTGCATAATATGGTTAATAATATGAGTTAGATTGATAATAGTGAGTGTAATAAGTATAGTAATTGTCGTTCTGTCGATCATATTAGCATAATATGGTTAATAAAATGAGTTAGATTGATAATAATAAGAGTATTAAGTACAGTAATTGTCGTTCTATCGATCATATAAGCATAATATGGCTAATAATATGAGTTAGATTTATAATAATAAGAGTAATAAGTATAGTAATTGTCGTTCTATCGATCATATAAGCACAATATGGCTAATAATATGAGTTAGATTGATAATAATAAGAGTAATAAGTATAGTAATTGTCGTTCTATCGATCATATCTGCATAATATGGTTAATAATATGAGTTAGATTGATAATATTATGAGTAATAAGTATAGTAATTGTCGTTATATCGATCATATAACCATAATATGGCTAATAATAAGAGTTAGATTGATAATAATAAGTGTAATAAGTATAGTATTTGTCGTTCTATCGATCATATTAGCATAATATGGCTAATAATACGAGTTAGATTGATAGTAATAAGAGTAATGAGTATAGTAATTGTAGTTCTATCGATCATTTAAGCATAATATGGCTAATAATATGAGTTAGATTGATAATAATAAGAGTAATGAGTATAGTAATTGTCGTTCTATCGATCATATCTGCATAATATGGTTAATAATATGAGTTAGATTGATAATCGTGAGTGTAATAAATATAGTAATTGTCGTTCTATCGCTCATATAAGCACAATATGGCTAATAATATGAGTTAGATTGATAATAATAACAGTAATAAGTATAGTAATTGTCGTTATATCGATCATATAACCATAATGTGGTTAATAGCATGAGTTAGATTGATAATAATAAGAGTAATAAGTATAGTAAATGTCGTGCTATCGATCATATCTGCATAATATGGTTAATAATATGAGTTAGATTGATAATAGTGAGTGTAATAAGTATAGTAATTGTCGTTCTATCGATCATATTAGCATAATATGGTTAATAATATGAGTTAGATTGATAATAATAAGAGTAATAAGTATAGTATTTGTCGTTCTATCGATTATATAAGCATAATATGGCTAATAATACGAGTTAGATTGATAATAATAAGAGTAATAAGTGTAGTAATTGTCGTTCTATCGATCATTTAAGCATAATATGGGTAATAATATGAGTTAGATTGATAATAATAACAGTAATAAGTATAGTAATTGTCGTTCTATCGATAATATAAGCATAATATGGCTAATAATATGAGTTAGATTGATAGTAATAAGAGTAATGAGTATAGTAATTGTAGTTCTATCGATCATTTAAGCATAATATGGCTAATAATACGAGTTAGATTGATAATAATAAGAGTAATGAGCATAGCGATTGTAGTTCTATCGATCATATCTGCATAATATGGATAATAATATGAGGTAGATTGATAATAATAAGACTAATAAGTATAGTATTTGTCGTTCTATCGACCATATAAGCATAATATGGCTGATAATATGAGTTAGATTGATAATAATAAGAGTAATACGTATAGTAATTGTCGTTCTATCGATCATTTAAGCATAATATGGCTAATAATATGAGTCAGATTGATAATAATAACAGTAATAAGTATAGTAATTGTCGTTCTATAGATAATATAAGCATAATATGCCTAATAATATGAGTTAGATTGATAATACTAAGAGTAATGAGTATAGTAATTGTCGTTCTATCGATCATATCTGCATAATATGGTTAATAATATGAGTTAGATTGATAATAGTGAGTGTAATAAATAAAGTAATTGTCGTTCTATCGCTCATAATTGCATAATATGGTTAATAATATGAATTAGATTGATAATAATAAGAGAAATGAGTATAGTAATTGTCGTACTATCGATCAGATAAGCATAACATGGCTAATAATATGAGTCAGATTGATAATAATAAGTGTAATAAGTATAGTAATTGTCGTTCTATCGATCATACCTGCATAATATGGTTAATAATATGAGTTAGATTGATAACAATAAGAGTAATGAGTATAGTAATTGTCGTACTATCGATCATATAAGCATAATATGGCTTATAATGTGAGTTAGATTGATAATAGTGAGTGCAATAAATATAGTAATTGTCGTTCTATCGCTCATATAAGCACAATATGGCTAATAATATGAGTTAGATTGATAATAATAAGAGTAATGAGTATAGTAATTGTCGTTCTATCGATCATATCTGCATAATATGGTTAATAATATGAGTTAGATTGATAATCGTGAGTGTAATAAATATAGTAATTGTCGTTCTATCGCTCATATAAGCACAATATGGCTAATAATATGAGTTAGATTGATAATAATATGAGTAATAAGTATAGTAATTGTCGTTATATCGATCATATAACCATAATGTGGTTAATAGCATGAGTTAGATTGATAATAATAAGAGTAATGAGTATAGTAATTGTCGTTCTATCGATCATATCTGCATAATATGGTTAATAATATGAGTTAGATTGATAATAGTGAGTGTAATAAATATAGTAATTGTCGTTCTATCGCTCTTATAAGCACAATATGGTTAATAATACGAGTTAGATTGATAATAATAAGAGTAATAAGTATAGTAGTTGTCGTTCTATCGATCATATATGCATAATATGGTTAATAATATGAGTTAGATTGATAATAGTAAATGTAATAAGTATAGTGAATGTCGTTCTATCGATCATATCAGCATAATATGGGTAATAATATGAGTTGGATTGATAATAATAAGAGTAATGAGTATAGTAATTGTAGTTCTATCGATCATATAAGCATAATATGGCTAATAATATGAGTAAGATTCATAATAATAAGAGTAATAAGTATAGTAATTGTCGTTCTATCGATCATTTAAGCATTATATGGCTAAGAGCATGAGTTAGATTGATAATAATAAGAGTAATGAGTATAGTAATTGTCGTTCTATCGATCATATCTGCATAATATGGTTAATAATATGAGTTAGATTGATAATAGTGAGTGTAATAAATATAGTAATTGTCGTTCTATCGCTCATATAAGCACAATATGGCTAATAATATGAGTTAGATTGATAATAATAAGAGTAATAAGTATAGTAATTGTCGTTCTATCGATCATATAAGCATAATATGGCTGATAATAAGAGTTAGATTGATAATAATAAGTGTAATAAGTATAGTAATTGTCGTTCTATCGATCATAATTGCATAATATGGTTAATAATATGAGTTAGATTGATAACAATAAGAGTAATGAGTATAGTAATTGTCGTACTATCGATCATATAAGCATAATATGGCTTATAATGTGAGTTAGATTGATAATAGTGAGTGCAATAAATATAGTAATTGTCGTTCTATCGCTCATATAAGCACAATATGGCTAATAATATGAGTTAGATTGATAATAATAAGAGTAATAAGTATAGTAATTGTCGTTCTATCGATCATATAAGCATAATATGGCTAATAATACGAGTTAGATTGATAATAATAAGAGTAATAAGTATAGTAATTGTCGTTCTATCGATCACTTAAGCATAATATGGCTAATAATATGAGTTAGATTGATAATAATAACAGTAATAAGTATAGTAATTGTCGTTCTATCGATAATATAAGCATAATATGGCTAATAATATGAGTTAGGTTGATAATAATAAGAGTAATGAGTATACTAATTGTAGTTCTATCGATCATTTAAGCATAATATGGCTAATAATACGAGTTAGATTGATAATAATAAGAGAAATGAGCATAGTGATTGTAGTTCTATCGATCATATCTGCATAATATGGTTATTAATATGAGTTAGATTGATAATAATAAGAGTAATAAGTATAGTATTTGTCGTTCTATCGATCATATAAGCATAATATGGCTGATAATATGAGTTAGATTGATAATAGTAAGAGTAATACGTATAGTAATTGTCGTTCTATCGATCATTTAAGCATAATATGGCTAATAATATGAGTTAGGTTGATAATAACAAGAGTAATAAGTATAGTAAATGTCGTGCTATCGATCATATCTGCATAATATGGTTAATAATATGAGTTAGATTGATAATAGTGAGTGTAATAAGTATAGTAATTGTCGTTCTGTCGATCATATTAGCATAATATGGTTAATAAAATGAGTTAGATTGATAATAATAAGAGTAATAAGTATAGTATTTGTCGTTCTATCGATCATATAAGCATAATATGGCTAATAATACGAGTTAGATTGATAATAATAAGAGTAATGAGTATAGTAATTGTAGTTCTATCGATCATTTAAGCATAATATGGCTAATAATATGAGTTAGATTGATAATAATAAGAGTAATGAGTATAGTGATTGTAGTTCTATCGATCATATCTGCATAATATGGTTAATAATATGAGTTAGATTGATAATAATAAGAGTAATAAGTATAGTAATTGTCGTTATATCGATCATATAACCATAATATGGCTAAGAGCATGAGTTAGATTGATAATAATAAGAGTAATGAGTATAGTAATTGTCGTTCTATCGATCATATCTGCATAATATGGTTAATAATATGAGTTAGATTGATAATAATAAGAGTAATAAGTAATAGTATTTGTCGTTCTATCGATTATATAAGCATAATATGGCTAATAATACGAGTTAGATTGATAATAATAAGAGTAATAAGTGTAGTAATTGTCGTTCTATCGATCATTTAAACATAATATGGCTAATAATATGAGTTAGATTGATAATAATAACAGTAATAAGTATAGTAATTGTCGTTCTATCGATAATATAAGCATAATATGGCTAATAATATGAGTTAGATTGATAGTAATAAGAGTAATGAGTATAGTAATTGTAGTTCTATCGATCATTTAAGCATAATATGGCTAATAATACGAGTTAGATTGATAATAATAAGAGTAATGAGCATAGTGATTGTAGTTCTATCGATCATATCTGCATAATATGGATAATAATATGAGTTAGATTGATAATAATAAGACTAATAAGTATAGTATTTGTCGTTCTATCGATCATATAAGCATAATATGGCTGATAATATGAGTTAGATTGATAATAATAAGAGTAATAAGTATAGTAATTGTCGTTCTATCAATCATTTAAGCATAATATGGCTAATAATATGAGTCAGATTGATTATAATAACAGTAATAAGTATAGTAATTGTCGTTCTATAGATAATATAAGCATAATATGCCTAATAATATGAGTTAGATTGATAATACTAAGAGTAATGAGTATAGTAATTGTCGTTCTATCGATCATATCTGCATAATATGGTTAATAATATGAGTTAGATTGATAATAGTGAGTGTAATAAATATAGTAATTGTCGTTCTATCGCTCATATAAGCACAATATGGTTAATAATATGAGTTCGATTGATAATAATAAGAGTAATAAGTATAGTAATTGTCGTTCTATCGATCATATATGCATAATATGGTTAATAATATGAGTTAGATTGATAGTAGTGAGTGTAATAAGTATAGTAATTGTCGTTCTGTCGATCATATTAGCATAATATGGTTAATAAAATGAGTTAGATTGATAATAATAAGAGTAATAAGTATAGTATTTGTCGTTCTATCGATCATTTAAGCATAATATGGCTAATAATATGAGTTAGATTGATAATAATAAGAGTAATGAGTATAGTGATTGTAGTTCTATCGATCATATCTGCATAATATGGTTAATAATATGAGTTAGATTGATAATAATAAGAGTAATAAGTATAGTAATTGTCGTTATATCGATCATATAACCATAATATGGCTAAGAGCATGAGTTAGATTGATAATAATAAGAGTAATGAGTATAGTAATTGTCGTTCTATCGATCATATCTGCATAATATGGTTAATAATATGAGTTAGATTGATAATAATAAGAGTAATAAGTAATAGTATTTGTCGTTCTATCGATTATATAAGCATAATATGGCTAATAATACGAGTTAGATTGATAATAATAAGAGTAATAAGTGTAGTAATTGTCGTTCTATCGATCATTTAAACATAATATGGCTAATAATATGAGTTAGATTGATAATAATAACAGTAATAAGTATAGTAATTGTCGTTCTATCGATAATATAAGCATAATATGGCTAATAATATGAGTTAGATTGATAGTAATAAGAGTAATGAGTATAGTAATTGTAGTTCTATCGATCATTTAAGCATAATATGGCTAATAATACGAGTTAGATTGATAATAATAAGAGTAATGAGCATAGTGATTGTAGTTCTATCGATCATATCTGCATAATATGGATAATAATATGAGTTAGATTGATAATAATAAGACTAATAAGTATAGTATTTGTCGTTCTATCGATCATATAAGCATAATATGGCTGATAATATGAGTTAGATTGATAATAATAAGAGTAATAAGTATAGTAATTGTCGTTCTATCGATCATTTAAGCATAATATGGCTAATAATATGAGTCAGATTGATAATAATAACAGTAATAAGTATAGTAATTGTCGTTCTATAGATAATATAAGCATAATATGCCTAATAATATGAGTTAGATTGATAATACTAAGAGTAATGAGTATAGTAATTGTCGTTCTATCGATCATATCTGCATAATATGGTTAATAATATGAGTTAGATTGATAATAGTGAGTGTAATAAATATAGTAATTGTCGTTCTATCGCTCATATAAGCACAATATGGTTAATAATATGAGTTCGATTGATAATAATAAGAGTAATAAGTATAGTAATTGTCGTTCTATCGATCATATATGCATAATATGGTTAATAATATGAGTTAGATTGATAGTAGTGAGTGTAATAAGTATAGTGAATGTCGTTCTATCGATCATATCAGCATAATATGGGTAATAATATGAGTTAGATTGATAATAGTGAGTGTAATAAATATAGTAATTGTCGTTCTATCGCTCATATAAGCACAATATGGCTAATAATATGAGTTAGATTGATAATAATAAGAGTAATAAGTATAGTAATTGTCGTTCTATCGATCATATAAGCATAATATGGCTAATAATATGAGTTAGATTGATAATAATAAGTGTAATAAGTATAGTAATTGTCGTTCTATCGCTCATAATTGCATAATATGGTTAATAAGATGAATTAGATTGATAATAATAAGAGAAATGAGTATAGTAATTGTCGTACTATCGATCAGATAAGCATAACATGGCTAATAATATGAGTCAGATTGATAATAATAAGTGTAATAAGTATAGTAATTGTCGTTCTATCGATCATACCTGCATAATATGGTTAATAATATGAGTTAGATTGATAACAATAAGAGTAATGAGTATAGTATTTGTCGTTCTATCGATCATATAAGCATAATATGGCTTATAATGTGAGTTAGATTGATAATAGTGAGTGCAATAAATATAGTAATTGTCGTTCTATCGCTCATATAAGCACAATATGGCTAATAATATGAGTTAGATTGATAATAATAAGAGTAATGAGTATAGTAATTGTCGTTCTATCGATCATATCTGCATAATATGGTTAATAATATGAGTTAGATTGATAATCGTGAGTGTAATAAATATAGCAATTGTCGTTCTATCGCTCATATAAGCACAATATGGCTAATAATATGAGTTAGATTGATAATAATATGAGTAATAAGTATAGTAATTGTCGTTATATCGATCATATAACCATAATGTGGTTAATAGCATGAGTTAGATTGATAATAATAAGAGTAATGAGTATAGTAATTGTCGTTCTATCGATCATATCTGCATAATATGGTTAATAATATGAGTTAGATTGATAATAGTGAGTGTAATAAATATAGTAATTGTCGTTCTATCGCTCTTATAAGCACAATATGGTTAATAATACGAGTTAGATTGATAATAATAAGAGTAATAAGTATAGTAGTTGTCGTTCTATCGATCATATATGCATAATATGGTTAATAATATGAGTTAGATTGATAATAGTAAATGTAATAAGTATAGTGAATGTCGTTCTATCGATCATATCAGCATAATATGGGTAATAATATGAGTTGGATTGATAATAATAAGAGTAATGAGTATAGTAATTGTAGTTCTATCGATCATATAAGCATAATATGGCTAATAATATGAGTAAGATTCATAATAATAAGAGTAATAAGTATAGTAATTGTCGTTCTATCGATCATTTAAGCATTATATGGCTAAGAGCATGAGTTAGATTGATAATAATAAGAGTAATGAGTATAGTAATTGTCGTTCTATCGATCATATCTGCATAATATGGTTAATAATATGAGTTAGATTGATAATAGTGAGTGTAATAAATATAGTAATTGTCGTTCTATCGCTCATATAAGCACAATATGGCTAATAATATGAGTTAGATTGATAATAATAAGAGTAATAAGTATAGTAATTGTCGTTCTATCGATCATATAAGCATAATATGGCTGATAATAAGAGTTAGATTGATAATAATAAGTGTAATAAGTATAGTAATTGTCGTTCTATCGATCATAATTGCATAATATGGTTAATAATATGAGTTAGATTGATAATAATAAGAGTAATAAGTATAGTAATTGTCGTTATATCGATCATATAACCATAATATGGCTAAGAGCATGAGTTAGATTGATAATAATAAGAGTAATGAGTATAGTAATTGTCGTTCTATCGATCATATCTGCATAATATGGTTAATAATATGAGTTAGATTGATAATAGTGAGTGTAATAAATATAGTAATTGTCGTTCTATCGCTCTTATAAGCACAATATGGTTAATAATATGAGTTAGATTGATAATAATAAGAGTAATAAGTATAGTAGTTGTCGTTCTATCGATCATATATGCATAATATGGTTAATAATATGAGTTAGATTGATAATAGTAAATGTAATAAGTATAGTGAATGTCGTTCTATCGATCATTTAAGCATAATATGGCTAATAATATGAGTCAGATTGATAATAATAACAGTAATAAGTGTAGTAATTGTCGTTCTATCGATAATATAAGCATAATATGCCTAATAATATGAGTTAGATTGATAAAACTAAGAGTAGTGAGTATAGTAATTCTCGTTCTATCGATCATATAAGCATAATATGGCTAATAATATGAGTTAGATTGATAATAATAAGAGTAATAAGTATAGTAATTGTCGTTCTATCGATCATATAAGCATAATATGGCTAATAATATGAGTTAGATTGATAATACTAAGAGTAGTGAGTATAGTAATTCTCGTTCTATCGATCATATAAGCATAATATGGCTAATAATATGAGTTAGATTGATAATAATAAGTGTAATAAGTATAGTAATTGTCGTTCTATCGATCATATAAGCATAATATGGCTAATAATATGAGTTAGATTGATAATAGTGAGTGTAATAAGTATAGTGAATGTCGTTCTATCGATCATATCAGCATAATATGGGTAATAATATGAGTTGGATTGATAATAATAAGAGCAATGAGTATAGTAATTGTAGTTCTATCGATCATATAAGCATAATATGGCTAATAATATGAGTCAGATTCATAATAATAAGAGTAATAAGTATAGTAGTTGTCGTTCTATCGATCATTTAAGCATAATATGGCGAATAATATGAGTTGGGTTGATAAAAATAAGAATAATAAGTATAGTAATTGTCGTTCTATCGATCATATCAGCATAATATGGTTAATAATATGAGTTAGAATGATAATAATAAGAGTAATAAGTATAGCAATTGTCGTTCTATCGATCATATCTGCATAATATGGTTAATAATATGAGTTAGATTGATAATAATAAGAGTAATAAGTATAGTAATTGTCGTTCTATCGATCATTTAAGCATAATATGGCTAATAATATTAGTCAGATTGGTAATAATAACAGTAATAAGTATAGTAATTGTCGTTCTATCGACAATATAAGCATAATATGGCTAATAATATGAGTTAGATTGATAATACTAAGAGTAGTGAGTATAGTAATTCTCGTTCTATCGATCATATAAGCATAATATGGCTAATAATATGAGTTAGATTGATAATAATGAGAGTAATAAGTATAGTAACTGTCGTTCTATCGATCATATAAGCATAATATGGCTAATAATATGAGTTAGAGTGATAATACTAAGAGTAGTGAGTATAGTAATTCTCATTCTATCGATCATATAAGCATAATATGGCTAATAATATGAGTTAGATTGATAATACTAAGAGGAGTGAGTATAGTAATTGTCGTTCTATCGATAATATAAGCATAATATGGCTAATAATATGAGTTAGATTGATAATAATAAGAGTAATGAGTATAGTAATTGTAGTTCTATCGATCATATCTGCATAATATGGTTAATAATATGAGTTAGAATGATAATAGTGAGTGTAGTAAGTATAGTGAATGTCGTTCTATCGATCATATCAGCATAATATGGGTAATAATATGAGTTGGATTGATAATAATAAGAGTAATGAGTATAGTAATTGTCGTTCTATCGATCATATAAGCACAATATGGCTAATAATATGAGTAAGATTGATAATAATAAGAGTAATAAGTATAGTAATTGTCGTTCTATCGATCATATCTGCATAATATGGTTAATAATATGAGTTAGATTGATAACAATAAGAGTAATGAGTATAGTAATTGTCGTACTATCGATCATATAAGCATAATATGGCTTATCATGTGAGTTAGATTGATAATAGTGAGTGCAATAAATATAGTAATTGTCGTTCTATCGCTCATATAAGCACAATATGGCTAATAATATGAGTTAGATTGATAATAATAAGAGTAATAAGTATAGTAATTGTCGTTCTATAGATCATATAAGCATAATAGGGCTAATAATATGAGTTAGATTGATAATAATAAGTGTAATAAGTATAGTAATTGTCGTTCTATCGATCATATCTGCATAATATAGTTAATAATATGAGTTAGATTGATAATAGTGAGTGTAATAAATATAGTAATTGTCGTTCTATCGATCATATAAGCATAATATGGTTAAAAATATGAGTTAGAATGATAATAATAAGAGTAATAAGTATAGTAATTGTCGTTCTATCGATCATATCTGCATAATATGGTTAATAATATGAGTTAGATTTATAATAGTGAGTGTAATAAGTATAGTGAATGTCGTTCTATCGATCATATCAGCATAATGTGGGTAATAATATGAGTTGGATTGATAATAATAAGAGTAATGAGTATAGTAACTGTAGTTCTATCGATCATATAAGCATAATATGGCTAATAATATGAGTAAGATTCATAATAATAAGAGTAATAAGTATAGTAATTGTCGTTCTATCGATCATTTAAGCATAATATGGCGAATAATATGAGTTGGGTTGATAAAAATAAGAATAATAAGTATAGTATTGTCGTTCTATCGATCATATAAGCATAATATGGCTAATAATATGAGTTAGGTTGATAATAACAAGAGTAATAAGTATAGTAAATGTCGTGCTATCGATCATATCTGCATAATATGGTTAATAATATGAGGTAGATTGATAATAGTGAGTGTAATAAGTATAGTAATTGTCGTTCTGTCGATCATATTAGCATAATATGGTTAATAAAATGAGTTAGATTGATAATAATAAGAGTAATAAGTATAGTATTTGTCGTTCTATCGATCATATAAGCACAATATGGCTAATAATATAAGTTAGATTGATAATAATAAGAGTCATAAGTATAGTAATTGTCGTTCTATCGATCATATCTGCATAATATGGTTAATAATATGAGTTAGATTGATAATAATAAGAGTAATAAGTATAGTAATTGTCGTTATATCGATCATATAACCATAATATGGCTAATAGCATGTGTTAGATTGATAATAATAAGAGTAATGAGTATAGTAATTGTCGTTCTATCGATCATATCGGCATAATATGGTTAATAATATGAGTTAGATTGATAATAGTGAGTGTAATAAATATAGTAATTGTCGTTCTATCATTCATAGAAGCACAATATGGCTAATAATATGAGTTAGATTGATAATAATAAGAGTAATAAGTATAGTAATTGTCGTTCTATCGATCATATAAGCATAATATGGCTAATAATATGACTTAGATTGATAATAATAAGTGTAATAAGTATAGTAATTGTCGTTCTATCGATCATAATTGCATAATATGGTTAATAATATGAATTAGATTGATAATAATAAGAGCAATGAGTATAGTAATTGTCGTACTATCGATCATATAAGCATAATATGGCTAATAATATGAGTTAGATTGGTAATAATAAGTGTAATAAGTATAGTAATTGTCGTTCTATCGATCATATCTGCATAATATGGTTAATAATATGAGTTAGATTGACAACAATAAGAGTAATGAGTATAGTAATTGTCGTACTATCGATCATATAAGCATAATATGGCTTATCATGTGAGTTAGATTGATAATAGTGAGTGCAATAAATATAGTAATTGTCGTCCTATCGCTCATATAAGCACAATATGGCTAATAATATGAGTTAGATTGATAATAATAAGAGTAATAAGTATAGTAATTGTCGTTCTATAGATCATATAAGCATAATAGGACTAATAATATGAGTTAGATTGATAATAATAAGTGTAATAAGTATAGTAATTGTCGTTCTATCTATCATATCTGCATAATATGGTTAATAATATGAGTTAGATTTATAATAGTGAGTGTAATAAGTATAGTGAATGTCGTTCTATCGATCATATCAGCATAATATGGGTAATAATATGAGTTAGATTGATAATAGTGAGTGTAATAAGTATAGTAATTGTCGTTCTGTCTATCATATTAGCATAATATGGTTAATAAAATGAGTTAGATTGATAATAATAAGAGTAATAAGTATAGTATTTGTCGTTCTATCGATCATATTAGCATAATATGGCTAATAATACGAGTTAGATTGATAGTAATAAGAGTAATGAGTATAGTAATTGTAGTTCTATCGATCATTTAAGCATAATATGGCTAATAATATGAGTTAGATTGATAATAATAAGAGTAATGAGTATAGTGATTGTAGTTCTATCGATCATATCTGCATAATATGGTTAATAATATGAGTTAGATTCATAATAATAAGAGTAATAAGTATAGTAATTGTCGTTCTATCGATCATTTAAGCATAATATGGCGAATAATATGAGTTGGGTTGATAAAAATAAGAATAATAAGTATAGTAATTGTCGTACTATCGATCATATAAGCATAATATGGCTAATAATATGAGTTAGATTGATAATAATAAGTGTAATAAGTATAGTAATTGTCGTTCTATCGATCATATAAGCATAATATGGCTAATAATATGAGTTAGATTGATAATAGTGAGTGTAATAAGTATAGTGAATGTCGTTCTATCGATCATATCAGCATAATATGGGTAATAATATGAGTTGGATTGATAATAATAAGAGCAATGAGTATAGTAATTGTAGTTCTATCGATCATATAAGCATAATATGGCTAATAATATGAGTCAGATTCATAATAATAAGAGTAATAAGTATAGTAGTTGTCGTTCTATCGATCATTTAAGCATAATATGGCGAATAATATGAGTTGGGTTGATAAAAATAAGAATAATAAGTATAGTAATTGTCGTTCTATCGATCATATCAGCATAATATGGTTAATAATATGAGTTAGAATGATAATAATAAGAGTAATAAGTATAGTAATTGTCGTTCTATCGATCATATCTGCATAATATGGTTAATAATATGAGTTAGATTGATAATAATAAGAGTAATAAGTATAGTAATTGTCGTTCTATCGATCATTTAAGCATAATATGGCTAATAATATTAGTCAGATTGGTAATAATAACAGTAATAAGTTTAGTAATTGTCGTTCTATCGACAATATAAGCATAATATGGCTAATAATATGAGTTAGATTGATAATACTAAGAGTAGTGAGTATAGTAATTCTCGTTCTATCGATCATATAAGCATAATATGGCTAATAATATGAGTTAGATTGATAATAATGAGAGTAATAAGTATAGTAACTGTCGTTCTATCGATCATATAAGCATAATATGGCTAATAATATGAGTTAGAGTGATAATACTAAGAGTAGTGAGTATAGTAATTCTCATTCTATCGATCATATAAGCATAATATGGCTAATAATATGAGTTAGATTGATAATACTAAGAGGAGTGAGTATAGTAATTGTCGTTCTATCGATAATATAAGCATAATATGGCTAATAATATGAGTTAGATTGATAATAATAAGAGTAATGAGTATAGTAATTGTAGTTCTATCGATCATATCTGCATAATATGGTTAATAATATGAGTTAGAATGATAATAGTGAGTGTAGTAAGTATAGTGAATGTCGTTCTATCGATCATATCAGCATAATATGGGTAATAATATGAGTTGGATTGATAATAATAAGAGTAATGAGTATAGTAATTGTCGTTCTATCGATCATATCTGCATAATATGGTTAATAATATGAGTTAGATTTATAATAGTGAGTGTAATAAGTATAGTGAATGTCGTTCTATCGATCATATCAGCATAATGTGGGGAATAATATGAGTTGGATTGATAATAATAAGAGTAATGAGTATAGTAATTGTAGTTCTATCGATCATATAAGCATAATGTGGCTAATAATATGAGTCAGATTCATAATAATAAGAGTAATAAGTATAGTAATTGTCGTTCTATCGATCATATAAGCATAATATGGCTAATAATATGAGTTAGATTTATAATAATAAGAGTAATAAGTATAGTAATTGTCGTTCTATCGATCATATAAGCACAATATGGCTAATAATATGAGTAAGATTGATAATAATAAGAGTAATAAGTATAGTAATTGTCGTTCTATCGATCATATCTGCATAATATGGTTAATAATATGAGTTAGATTGATAACAATAAGAGTAATGAGTATAGTAATTGTCGTACTATCGATCATATAAGCATAATATGGCTTATCATGTGAGTTAGATTGATAATAGTGAGTGCAATAAATATAGTAATTGTCGTTCTATCGCTCATATAAGCACAATATGGCTAATAATATGAGTTAGATTGATAATAATAAGAGTAATAAGTATAGTAATTGTCGTTCTATAGATCATATAAGCATAATAGGGCTAATAATATGAGTTAGATTGATAATAATAAGTGTAATAAGTATAGTAATTGTCGTTCTATCGATCATATCTGCATAATATAGTTAATAATATGAGTTAGATTGATAATAGTGAGTGTAATAAATATAGTAATTGTCGTTCTATCGATCATATAAGCATAATATGGTTAAAAATATGAGTTAGAATGATAATAATAAGAGTAATAAGTATAGTAATTGTCGTTCTATCGATCATATCTGCATAATATGGTTAATAATATGAGTTAGATTTATAATAGTGAGTGTAATAAGTATAGTGAATGTCGTTCTATCGATCATATCAGCATAATGTGGGTAATAATATGAGTTGGATTGATAATAATAAGAGTAATGAGTATAGTAACTGTAGTTCTATCGATCATATAAGCATAATATGGCTAATAATATGAGTAAGATTCATAATAATAAGAGTAATAAGTATAGTAATTGTCGTTCTATCGATCATTTAAGCATAATATGGCGAATAATATGAGTTGGGTTGATAAAAATAAGAATAATAAGTATAGTATTGTCGTTCTATCGATCATATAAGCATAATATGGCTAATAATATGAGTTAGGTTGATAATAACAAGAGTAATAAGTATAGTAAATGTCGTGCTATCGATCATATCTGCATAATATGGTTAATAATATGAGGTAGATTGATAATAGTGAGTGTAATAAGTATAGTAATTGTCGTTCTGTCGATCATATTAGCATAATATGGTTAATAAAATGAGTTAGATTGATAATAATAAGAGTAATAAGTATAGTATTTGTCGTTCTATCGATCATATAAGCACAATATGGCTAATAATATAAGTTAGATTGATAATAATAAGAGTCATAAGTATAGTAATTGTCGTTCTATCGATCATATCTGCATAATATGGTTAATAATATGAGTTAGATTGATAATAATAAGAGTAATAAGTATAGTAATTGTCGTTATATCGATCATATAACCATAATATGGCTAATAGCATGTGTTAGATTGATAATAATAAGAGTAATGAGTATAGTAATTGTCGTTCTATCGATCATATCGGCATAATATGGTTAATAATATGAGTTAGATTGATAATAGTGAGTGTAATAAATATAGTAATTGTCGTTCTATCATTCATAGAAGCACAATATGGCTAATAATATGAGTTAGATTGATAATAATAAGAGTAATAAGTATAGTAATTGTCGTTCTATCGATCATATAAGCATAATATGGCTAATAATATGACTTAGATTGATAATAATAAGTGTAATAAGTATAGTAATTGTCGTTCTATCGATCATAATTGCATAATATGGTTAATAATATGAATTAGATTGATAATAATAAGAGCAATGAGTATAGTAATTGTCGTACTATCGATCATATAAGCATAATATGGCTAATAATATGAGTTAGATTGGTAATAATAAGTGTAATAAGTATAGTAATTGTCGTTCTATCGATCATATCTGCATAATATGGTTAATAATATGAGTTAGATTGACAACAATAAGAGTAATGAGTATAGTAATTGTCGTACTATCGATCATATAAGCATAATATGGCTTATCATGTGAGTTAGATTGATAATAGTGAGTGCAATAAATATAGTAATTGTCGTCCTATCGCTCATATAAGCACAATATGGCTAATAATATGAGTTAGATTGATAATAATAAGAGTAATAAGTATAGTAATTGTCGTTCTATAGATCATATAAGCATAATAGGGCTAATAATATGAGTTAGATTGATAATAATAAGTGTAATAAGTATAGTAATTGTCGTTCTATCTATCATATCTGCATAATATGGTTAATAATATGAGTTAGATTTATAATAGTGAGTGTAATAAGTATAGTGAATGTCGTTCTATCGATCATATCAGCATAATATGGGTAATAATATGAGTTAGATTGATAATAGTGAGTGTAATAAGTATAGTAATTGTCGTTCTGTCTATCATATTAGCATAATATGGTTAATAAAATGAGTTAGATTGATAATAATAAGAGTAATAAGTATAGTATTTGTCGTTCTATCGATCATATTAGCATAATATGGCTAATAATACGAGTTAGATTGATAGTAATAAGAGTAATGAGTATAGTAATTGTAGTTCTATCGATCATTTAAGCATAATATGGCTAATAATATGAGTTAGATTGATAATAATAAGAGTAATGAGTATAGTGATTGTAGTTCTATCGATCATATCTGCATAATATGGTTAATAATATGAGTTAGATTCATAATAATAAGAGTAATAAGTATAGTAATTGTCGTTCTATCGATCATTTAAGCATAATATGGCGAATAATATGAGTTGGGTTGATAAAAATAAGAATAATAAGTATAGTAATTGTCGTACTATCGATCATATAAGCATAATATGGCTAATAATATGAGTTAGGTTGATAATAACAAGAGTAATAAGTATAGTAAATGTCGTGCTATCGATCATATCTGCATAATATGGTTAATAATATGAGTTAGATTGATAATTGTGAGTGTAATAAGTATGGTAATTGTCGTTCTGTCGATCATATTAGCATAATATGGTTAATAAAATGAGTTAGATTGATAATAATAAGAGTATTAAGTACAGTAATTGTCGTTCTATCGATCATATAAGCATAATATGGCTAATAATATGAGTTAGATTTATAATAATAAGAGTAATAAGTATAGTAATTGTCGTTCTATCGATAATATAAGCATAATATGGCTAATAGTATGAGTTAGATTGATAATACTAAGAGCAGTGAGTATAGTAATTCTCGTTCTATCGATCATATAAGCATAATATGGCTAATAATATGAGTTAGATTGATAATAATAAGAGTAATGAGTATAGTAATTGTAGTTCTATCGATCATTTAAGCATAATATGGCTAATAATATGAGTTAGATTGATAATAATAACAGTAATAAGTATAGTAATTGTCGTTCTATCGCTCATATAAGCACAATATGGCTAATAATATGAGTTAGATTGATAATAATAAGAGTAATAAGTATAGTTTTTGTCGTTCTATCGATCATATAAGCATAATATGGCTAATAATATGAGTTAGATTGATAATAATAAGTGTAATAAGTATAGTAATTGTCGTTCTATCGATCATATAAGCAGAATATGGCTAATAATATGAGTTAGATTGATAATAGTGAGTGTAATAAGTATAGTGAATGTCGTTCTATCGATCATATCAGCATAATATGGGTAATAATATGAGTTGGATTGATAATAATAAGAGAAATGAGTATAGTAATTGTAGTTCTATCGATCATATAAGCATAATATGGCTAATAATATGAGTCAGATTCATAATAACAAGAGTAATAAGTATAGTAGTTGTCGTTCTATAGATCATATAAGCATAATAGGGCTAATAATATGAGTTAGATTGATAATAGTGAGTGTAATATGTATAGTAATTGTCGTTCTATCGATCATATTAGCATAATATGGTTAATAATATGAGTTAGATTGATAATAATAAGAGTAATAAGTATAGTATTTGTCGTTCTATCGATTATATAAGCATAATATGGCTAATAATACGAGTTAGATTGATAATAATAAGAGTAATAAGTGTAGTAATTGTCGTTCTATCGATCATTTAAGCATAATATGGCTAATAATATGAGTTAGATTGATAATAATAACAGTAATAAGTATAGTAATTGTCGTTCTATCGATAATATAAGCATAATATGGCTAATAATATGAGTTAGATTGATAGTAATAAGAGTAATGAGTATAGTAATTGTAGTTCTATCGATCATTTAAGCATAATATGGCTAATAATACGAGTTATATTGATAATAATAAGAGTAATGAGCATAGTGATTGTAGTTCTATCGATCATATCTGCATAATATGGATAATAATATGAGTTAGATTGATAATAATAAGACTAATAAGTATAGTATTTGTCGTTCTATCGACCATATAAGCATAATATGGCTGATAATATGAGTTAGATTGATAATAATAAGAGTAATACGTATAGTAATTGTCGTTCTATCGATCATTTAAGCATAATATGGCTAATAATATGAGTCAGATTGATAATAATAACAGTAATAAGTATAGTAATTGTCGTTCTATAGATAATATAAGCATAATATGCCTAATAATATGAGTTAGATTGATAATACTAAGAGTAATGAGTATAGTAATTGTCGTTCTATCGATCATATCTGCATAATATGGTTAATAATATGAGTTAGATTGATAATAGTGAGTGTAATAAATATAGTAATTGTCGTTCTATCGCTCATAATTGCATAATATGGTTAATAATATGAATTAGATTGATAATAATAAGAGAAATGAGTATAGTAATTGTCGTACTATCGATCAGATAAGCATAACATGGCTAATAATATGAGTCAGATTGATAATAATAAGTGTAATAGGTATAGTAATTGTCGTTCTATCGATCATACCTGCATAATATGGTTAATAATATGAGTTAGATTGATAACAATAAGAGTAATGAGTATAGTAATTGTCGTTCTATCGATCATATCTGCATAATATGGTTAATAATATGAGTTAGATTGATAATCGTGAGTGTAATAAATATAGTAATTGTCGTTCTATCGCTCATATAAGCACAATATGGCTAATAATATGAGTTAGATTGATAATAATATGAGTAATAAGTATAGTAATTGTCGTTATATCGATCATATAACCATAATGTGGTTAACAGCATGAGTTAGATTGATAATAATAAGAGTAATGAGTATAGTAATTGTCGTTCTATCGATCATATCTGCATAATATGGTTAATAATATGAGTTAGATTGATAATAGTGAGTGTAATAAATATAGTAATTGTCGTTCTATCGCTCTTATAAGCACAATATGGTTAATAATACGAGTTAGATTGATAATAATAAGAGTAATAAGTATAGTAATTGTCGTTATATCGATCATATAACCATAATATGGCTAATAGCATGTGTTAGATTGATAATAATAAGAGTAATGAGTATAGTAATTGTCGTTCTATCGATCATATCGGCATAATATGGTTAATAATATGAGTTAGATTGATAATAGTGAGTGTAATAAATATAGTAATTGTCGTTCTATCGCTCATAGAAGCACAATATGGCTAATAATATGAGTTAGATTGATAATAATAAGAGTAATAAGTATAGTAATTGTCGTTCTATCGATCATATAAGCATAATATGGCTAATAATATGACTTAGATTGATAATAATAAGTGTAATAAGTATAGTAATTGTCGTTCTATCGATCATAATTGCATAATATGGTTAATAATATGAATTAGATTGATAATAATAAGAGCAATGAGTATAGTAATTGTCGTACTATCGATCATATAAGCATAATATGGCTAATAATATGAGTTAGATTGGTAATAATAAGTGTAATAAGTATAGTAATTGTCGTTCTATCGATCATA
Organism: Megachile rotundata; assembly: GCF_050947335.1. Classification (NCBI taxonomy): domain Eukaryota; kingdom Metazoa; phylum Arthropoda; class Insecta; order Hymenoptera; family Megachilidae; genus Megachile; species Megachile rotundata. Next base: position 377,010 of record NW_027473415.1, read on the forward strand.
TCTGCATAATATGGTTAATAATATGAGTTAGATTGACAACAATAAGAGTAATGAGTATAGTAATTGTCGTACTATCGATCATATAAGCATAATATGGCTTATCATGTGAGTTAGATTGATAATAGTGAGTGCAATAAATATAGTAATTGTCGTTCTATCGCTCATATAAGCACAATATGGCTAATAATATGAGTTAGATTGATAATAATAAGAGTAATAAGTATAGTAATTGTCGTTCTATAGATCATATAAGCATAATAGGGCTAATAATATGAGTTAGATTGATAATAATAAGTGTAATAAGTATAGTAATTGTCGTTCTATCGATCATATCTGCATAATATGGTTAATAATATGAGTTAGATTTATAATAGTGAGTGTAATAAGTATAGTGAATGTCGTTCTATCGATCATATCAGCATAATATGGGTAATAATATGAGTTAGATTGATAATAGTGAGTGTAATAAGTATAGTAATTGTCGTTCTGTCTATCATATTAGCATAATATGGTTAATAAAATGAGTTAGATTGATAATAATAAGAGTAATAAGTATAGTATTTGTCGTTCTATCGATCATATTAGCATAATATGGCTAATAATACGAGTTAGATTGATAGTAATAAGAGTAATGAGTATAGTAATTGTAGTTCTATCGATCATTTAAGCATAATATGGCTAATAATATGAGTTAGATTGATAATAATAAGAGTAATGAGTATAGTGATTGTAGTTCTATCGATCATATCTGCATAATATGGTTAATAATATGAGTTAGATTCATAATAATAAGAGTAATAAGTATAGTAATTGTCGTTCTATCGATCATTTAAGCATAATATGGCGAATAATATGAGTTGGGTTGATAAAAATAAGAATAATAAGTATAGTAATTGTCGTTCTATCGATCATATAAGCATAATATGGCTAATAATATGAGTTAGGTTGATAATAACAAGAGTAATAAGTATAGTAAATGTCGTGCTATCGATCATATCTGCATAATATGGTTAATAATATGAGTTAGATTGATAATAGTGAGTGTAATAAGTATAGTAATTGTCGTTCTGTCGATCATATTAGCATAATATGGTTAATAAAATGAGTTAGATTGATAATAATAAGAGTATTAAGTACAGTAATTGTCGTTCTATCGATCATATAAGCATAATATGGCTAATAATATGAGTTAGATTTATAATAATAAGAGTAATAAGTATAGTAATTGTCGTTCTATCGATCATATAAGCACAATATGGCTAATAATATGAGTTAGATTGATAATAATAAGAGTAATAAGTATAGTAATTGTCGTTCTATCGATCATATCTGCATAATATGGTTAATAATATGAGTTAGATTGATAATATTATGAGTAATAAGTATAGTAATTGTCGTTATATCGATCATATAACCATAATATGGCTAATAATAAGAGTTAGATTGATAATAATAAGTGTAATAAGTATAGTATTTGTCGTTCTATCGATCATATTAGCATAATATGGCTAATAATACGAGTTAGATTGATAGTAATAAGAGTAATGAGTATAGTAATTGTAGTTCTATCGATCATTTAAGCATACTATGGCTAATAATATGAGTTAGATTGATAATAATAAGAGTAATGAGTATAGTAATTGTCGTTCTATCGATCATATCTGCATAATATGGTTAATAATATGAGTTAGATTGATAATCGTGAGTGTAATAAATATAGTAATTGTCGTTCTATCGCTCATATAAGCACAATATGGCTAATAATATGAGTTAGATTGATAATAATAACAGTAATAAGTATAGTAATTGTCGTTATATCGATCATATAACCATAATGTGGTTAATAGCATGAGTTAGATTGATAATAATAAGAGTAATAAGTATAGTAAATGTCGTGCTATCGATCATATCTGCATAATATGGTTAATAATATGAGTTAGATTGATAATAGTGAGTGTAATAAGTATAGTAATTGTCGTTCTATCGATCATATTAGCATAATATGGTTAATAATATGAGTTAGATTGATAATAATAAGAGTAATAAGTATAGTATTTGTCGTTCTATCGATTATATAAGCATAATATGGCTAATAATACGAGTTAGATTGATAATAATAAGAGTAATAAGTGTAGTAATTGTCGTTCTATCGATCATTTAAGCATAATATGGCTAATAATATGAGTTAGATTGATAATAATAACAGTAATAAGTATAGTAATTGTCGTTCTATCGATAATATAAGCATAATATGGCTAATAATATGAGTTAGATTGATAGTAATAAGAGTAATGAGTATAGTAATTGTAGTTCTATCGATCATTTAAGCATAATATGGCTAATAATACGAGTTAGATTGATAATAATAAGAGTAATGAGCATAGTGATTGTAGTTCTATCGATCATATCTGCATAATATGGATAATAATATGAGTTAGATTGATAATAATAAGACTAATAAGTATAGTATTTGTCGTTCTATCGACCATATAAGCATAATATGGCTGATAATATGAGTTAGATTGATAATAATAAGAGTAATACGTATAGTAATTGTCGTTCTATCGATCATTTAAGCATAATATGGCTAATAATATGAGTCAGATTGATAATAATAACAGTAATAAGTATAGTAATTGTCGTTCTATAGATAATATAAGCATAATATGCCTAATAATATGAGTTAGATTGATAATACTAAGAGTAATGAGTATAGTAATTGTCGTTCTATCGATCATATCTGCATAATATGGTTAATAATATGAGTTAGATTGATAATAGTGAGTGTAATAAATAAAGTAATTGTCGTTCTATCGCTCATAATTGCATAATATGGTTAATAATATGAATTAGATTGATAATAATAAGAGAAATGAGTATAGTAATTGTCGTACTATCGATCAGATAAGCATAACATGGCTAATAATATGAGTCAGATTGATAATAATAAGTGTAATAAGTATAGTAATTGTCGTTCTATCGATCATACCTGCATAATATGGTTAATAATATGAGTTAGATTGATAACAATAAGAGTAATGAGTATAGTAATTGTCGTACTATCGATCATATAAGCATAATATGGCTTATAATGTGAGTTAGATTGATAATAGTGAGTGCAATAAATATAGTAATTGTCGTTCTATCGCTCATATAAGCACAATATGGCTAATAATATGAGTTAGATTGATAATAATAAGAGTAATGAGTATAGTAATTGTCGTTCTATCGATCATATCTGCATAATATGGTTAATAATATGAGTTAGATTGATAATCGTGAGTGTAATAAATATAGTAATTGTCGTTCTATCGCTCATATAAGCACAATATGGCTAATAATATGAGTTAGATTGATAATAATATGAGTAATAAGTATAGTAATTGTCGTTATATCGATCATATAACCATAATGTGGTTAATAGCATGAGTTAGATTGATAATAATAAGAGTAATGAGTATAGTAATTGTCGTTCTATCGATCATATCTGCATAATATGGTTAATAATATGAGTTAGATTGATAATAGTGAGTGTAATAAATATAGTAATTGTCGTTCTATCGCTCTTATAAGCACAATATGGTTAATAATACGAGTTAGATTGATAATAATAAGAGTAATAAGTATAGTAGTTGTCGTTCTATCGATCATATATGCATAATATGGTTAATAATATGAGTTAGATTGATAATAGTAAATGTAATAAGTATAGTGAATGTCGTTCTATCGATCATATCAGCATAATATGGGTAATAATATGAGTTGGATTGATAATAATAAGAGTAATGAGTATAGTAATTGTAGTTCTATCGATCATATAAGCATAATATGGCTAATAATATGAGTAAGATTCATAATAATAAGAGTAATAAGTATAGTAATTGTCGTTCTATCGATCATTTAAGCATTATATGGCTAAGAGCATGAGTTAGATTGATAATAATAAGAGTAATGAGTATAGTAATTGTCGTTCTATCGATCATATCTGCAGAATATGGTTAATAATATGAGTTAGATTGATAATAGTGAGTGTAATAAATATAGTAATTGTCGTTCTATCGCTCATATAAGCACAATATGGCTAATAATATGAGTTAGATTGATAATAATAAGAGTAATAAGTATAGTAATTGTCGTTCTATCGATCATATAAGCATAATATGGCTGATAATAAGAGTTAGATTGATAATAATAAGTGTAATAAGTATAGTAATTGTCGTTCTATCGATCATAATTGCATAATATGGTTAATAATATGAGTTAGATTGATAACAATAAGAGTAATGAGTATAGTAATTGTCGTACTATCGATCATATAAGCATAATATGGCTTATAATGTGAGTTAGATTGATAATAGTGAGTGCAATAAATATAGTAATTGTCGTTCTATCGCTCATATAAGCACAATATGGCTAATAATATGAGTTAGATTGATAATAATAAGAGTAATAAGTATAGTAATTGTCGTTCTATCGATCATATAAGCATAATATGGCTAATAATACGAGTTAGATTGATAATAATAAGAGTAATAAGTATAGTAATTGTCGTTCTATCGATCACTTAAGCATAATATGGCTAATAATATGAGTTAGATTGATAATAATAACAGTAATAAGTATAGTAATTGTCGTTCTATCGATAATATAAGCATAATATGGCTAATAATATGAGTTAGGTTGATAATAATAAGAGTAATGAGTATACTAATTGTAGTTCTATCGATCATTTAAGCATAATATGGCTAATAATACGAGTTAGATTGATAATAATAAGAGAAATGAGCATAGTGATTGTAGTTCTATCGATCATATCTGCATAATATGGTTATTAATATGAGTTAGATTGATAATAATAAGTGTAATAAGTATAGTATTTGTCGTTCTATCGATCATATAAGCATAATATGGCTGATAATATGAGTTAGATTGATAATAATAAGAGTAATACGTATAGTAATTGTCGTTCTATCGATCATTTAAGCATAATATGGCTAATAATATGAGTTAGGTTGATAATAACAAGAGTAATAAGTATAGTAAATGTCGTGCTATCGATCATATCTGCATAATATGGTTAATAGTATGAGTTAGATTGATAATAGTGAGTGTAATAAGTATAGTAATTGTCGTTCTGTCGATCATATTAGCATAATATGGTTAATAAAATGAGTTAGATTGATAATAATAAGAGTAATAAGTATAGTATTTGTCGTTCTATCGATCATATAAGCATAATATGGCTAATAATACGAGTTAGATTGATAATAATAAGAGTAATGAGTATAGTAATTGTAGTTCTATCGATCATTTAAGCATAATATGGCTAATAATATGAGTTAGATTGATAATAATAAGAGTAATGAGTATAGTGATTGTAGTTCTATCGATCATATCTGCATAATATGGTTAATAATATGAGTTAGATTGATAATAATAAGAGTAATAAGTATAGTAATTGTCGTTATATCGATCATATAACCATAATATGGCTAAGAGCATGAGTTAGATTGATAATAATAAGAGTAATGAGTATAGTAATTGTCGTTCTATCGATCATATCTGCATAATATGGTTAATAATATGAGTTAGATTGATAATAATAAGAGTAATAAGTAATAGTATTTGTCGTTCTATCGATTATATAAGCATAATATGGCTAATAATACGAGTTAGATTGATAATAATAAGAGTAATAAGTGTAGTAATTGTCGTTCTATCGATCATTTAAACATAATATGGCTAATAATATGAGTTAGATTGATAATAATAACAGTAATAAGTATAGTAATTGTCGTTCTATCGATAATATAAGCATAATATGGCTAATAATATGAGTTAGATTGATAGTAATAAGAGTAATGAGTATAGTAATTGAAGTTCTATCGATCATTTAAGCATAATATGGCTAATAATACGAGTTAGATTGATAATAATAAGAGTAATGAGCATAGTGATTGTAGTTCTATCGATCATATCTGCATAATATGGATAATAATATGAGTTAGATTGATAATAATAAGACTAATAAGTATAGTATTTGTCGTTCTATCGATCATATAAGCATAATATGGCTGATAATATGAGTTAGATTGATAATAATAAGAGTAATAAGTATAGTAATTGTCGTTCTATCGATCATTTAAGCATAATATGGCTAATAATATGAGTCAGATTGATAATAATAACAGTAATAAGTATAGTAATTGTCGTTCTATAGATAATATAAGCATAATATGCCTAATAATATGAGTTAGATTGATAATACTAAGAGTAATGAGTATAGTAATTGTCGTTCCATCGATCATATCTGCATAATATGGTTAATAATATGAGTTAGATTGATAATAGTGAGTGTAATAAATATAGTAATTGTCGTTCTATCGCTCATATAAGCACAATATGGTTAATAATATGAGTTCGATTGATAATAATAAGAGTAATAAGTATAGTAATTGTCGTTCTATCGATCATATATGCATAATATGGTTAATAATATGAGTTAGATTGATAGTAGTGAGTGTAATAAGTATAGTAATTGTCGTTCTGTCGATCATATTAGCATAATATGGTTAATAAAATGAGTTAGATTGATAATAATAAGAGTAATAAGTATAGTATTTGTCGTTCTATCGATCATTTAAGCATAATATGGCTAATAATATGAGTTAGATTGATAATAATAAGAGTAATGAGTATAGTGATTGTAGTTCTATCGATCATATCTGCATAATATGGTTAATAATATGAGTTAGATTGATAATAATAAGAGTAATAAGTATAGTAATTGTCGTTATATCGATCATATAACCATAATATGGCTAAGAGCATGAGTTAGATTGATAATAATAAGAGTAATGAGTATAGTAATTGTCGTTCTATCGATCATATCTGCATAATATGGTTAATAATATGAGTTAGATTGATAATAATAAGAGTAATAAGTAATAGTATTTGTCGTTCTATCGATTATATAAGCATAATATGGCTAATAATACGAGTTAGATTGATAATAATAAGAGTAATAAGTGTAGTAATTGTCGTTCTATCGATCATTTAAACATAATATGGCTAATAATATGAGTTAGATTGATAATAATAACAGTAATAAGTATAGTAATTGTCGTTCTATCGATAATATAAGCATAATATGGCTAATAATATGAGTTAGATTGATAGTAATAAGAGTAATGAGTATAGTAATTGTAGTTCTATCGATCATTTAAGCATAATATGGCTAATAATATGAGTCAGATTGATAATAATAACAGTAATAAGTATAGTAATTGTCGTTCTATAGATAATATAAGCATAATATGCCTAATAATATGAGTTAGATTGATAATACTAAGAGTAATGAGTATAGTAATTGTCGTTCTATCGATCATATCTGCATAATATGGTTAATAATATGAGTTAGATTGATAATAGTGAGTGTAATAAATATAGTAATTGTCGTTCTATCGCTCATATAAGCACAATATGGTTAATAATATGAGTTCGATTGATAATAATAAGAGTAATAAGTATAGTAATTGTCGTTCTATCGATCATATATGCATAATATGGTTAATAATATGAGTTAGATTGATAGTAGTGAGTGTAATAAGTATATTGAATGTCGTTCTATCGATCATATCAGCATAATATGGGTAATAATATGAGTTAGATTGATAATAGTGAGTGTAATAAATATAGTAATTGTCGTTCTATCGCTCATATAAGCACAATATGGCTAATAATATGAGTTGGATTGATAATAATAAGAGTAATAAGTATAGTAATTGTCGTTCTATCGATCATATAAGCATAATATGGCTAATAATATGAGTTAGATTGATAATAATAAGTGTAATAAGTATAGTAATTGTCGTTCTATCGCTCATAATTGCATAATATGGTTAATAAGATGAATTAGATTGATAATAATAAGAGAAATGAGTATAGTAATTGTCGTACTATCGATCAGATAAGCATAACATGGCTAATAATATGAGTCAGATTGATAATAATAAGTGTAATAAGTATAGTAATTGTCGTTCTATCGATCATACCTGCATAATATGGTTAATAATATGAGTTAGATTGATAACAATAAGAGTAATGAGTATAGTAATTGTCGTACTATCGATCATATAAGCATAATATGGCTTATAATGTGAGTTAGATTGATAATAGTGAGTGCAATAAATATAGTAATTGTCGTTCTATCGCTCATATAAGCACAATATGGCTAATAATATGAGTTAGATTGATAATAATAAGAGTAATGAGTATAGTAATTGTCGTTCTATCGATCATATCTGCATAATATGGTTAATAATATGAGTTAGATTGATAATCGTGAGTGTAATAAATATAGTAATTGTCGTTCTATCGCTCATATAAGCACAATATGGCTAATAATATGAGTTAGATTGATAATAATATGAGTAATAAGTATAGTAATTGTCGTTATATCGATCATATAACCATAATGTGGTTAATAGCATGAGTTAGATTGATAATAATAAGAGTAATGAGTATAGTAATTGTCGTTCTATCGATCATATCTGCATAATATGGTTAATAATATGAGTTAGATTGATAATAGTGAGTGTAATAAATATAGTAATTGTCGTTCTATCGCTCTTATAAGCACAATATGGTTAATAATACGAGTTAGATTGATAATAATAAGAGTAATAAGTATAGTAGTTGTCGTTCTATCGATCATATATGCATAATATGGTTAATAATATGAGTTAGATTGATAATAGTAAATGTAATAAGTATAGTGAATGTCGTTCTATCGATCATATCAGCATAATATGGGTAATAATATGAGTTGGATTGATAATAATAAGAGTAATGAGTATAGTAATTGTAGTTCTATCGATCATATAAGCATAATATGGCTAATAATATGAGTAAGATTCATAATAATAAGAGTAATAAGTATAGTAATTGTCGTTCTATCGATCATTTAAGCATTATATGGCTAAGAGCATGAGTTAGATTGATAATAATAAGAGTAATGAGTATAGTAATTGTCGTTCTATCGATCATATCTGCATAATATGGTTAATAATATGAGTTAGATTGATAATAGTGAGTGTAATAAATATAGTAATTGTCGTACTATCGCTCATATAAGCACAATATGGCTAATAATATGAGTTAGATTGATAATAATAAGAGTAATAAGTATAGTAATTGTCGTTCTATCGATCATATAAGCATAATATGGCTGATAATAAGAGTTAGATTGATAATAATAAGTGTAATAAGTATAGTAATTGTCGTTCTATCGATCATAATTGCATAATATGGTTAATAATATGAGTTAGATTGATAATAATAAGAGTAATAAGTATAGTAATTGTCGTTATATCGATCATATAACCATAATATGGCTAAGAGCATGAGTTAGATTGATAATAATAAGAGTAATGAGTATAGTAATTGTCGTTCTATCGATCATATCTGCATAATATGGTTAATAATATGAGTTAGATTGATAATAATAAGAGTAATAAGTAATAGTATTTGTCGTTCTATCGATTATATAAGCATAATATGGCTAATAATACGAGTTAGATTGATAATAATAAGAGTAATAAGTGTAGTAATTGTCGTTCTATCGATCATTTAAACATAATATGGCTAATAATATGAGTTAGATTGATAATAATAACAGTAATAAGTATAGTAATTGTCGTTCTATCGATAATATAAGCATAATATGGCTAATAATATGAGTTAGATTGATAGTAATAAGAGTAATGAGTATAGTAATTGTAGTTCTATCGATCATTTAAGCATAATATGGCTAATAATACGAGTTAGATTGATAATAATAAGAGTAATGAGCATAGTGATTGTAGTTCTATCGATCATATCTGCATAATATGGATAATAATATGAGTTAGATTGATAATAATAAGACTAATAAGTATAGTATTTGTCGTTCTATCGATCATATAAGCATAATATGGCTGATAATATGAGTTAGATTGATAATAATAAGAGTAATAAGTATAGTAATTGTCGTTCTATCGATCATTTAAGCATAATATGGCTAATAATATGAGTCAGATTGATAATAATAACAGTAATAAGTATAGTAATTGTCGTTCTATAGATAATATAAGCATAATATGCCTAATAATATGAGTTAGATTGATAATACTAAGAGTAATGAGTATAGTAATTGTCGTTCTATCGATCATATCTGCATAATATGGTTAATAATATGAGTTAGATTGATAATAGTGAGTGTAATAAATATAGTAATTGTCGTTCTATCGCTCATATAAGCACAATATGGTTAATAATATGAGTTCGATTGATAATAATAAGAGTAATAAGTATAGTAATTGTCGTTCTATCGATCATATATGCATAATATGGTTAATAATATGAGTTAGATTGATAGTAGTGAGTGTAATAAGTATAGTGAATGTCGTTCTATCGATCATATCAGCATAATATGGGTAATAATATGAGTTAGATTGATAATAGTGAGTGTAATAAATATAGTAATTGTCGTTCTATCGCTCATATAAGCACAATATGGCTAATAATATGAGTTAGATTGATAATAATAAGAGTAATAAGTATAGTAATTGTCGTTCTATCGATCATATAAGCATAATATGGCTAATAATATGAGTTAGATTGATAATAATAAGTGTAATAAGTATAGTAATTGTCGTTCTATCGCTCATAATTGCATAATATGGTTAATAAGATGAATTAGATTGATAATAATAAGAGAAATGAGTATAGTAATTGTCGTACTATCGATCAGATAAGCATAACATGGCTAATAATATGAGTCAGATTGATAATAATAAGTGTAATAAGTATAGTAATTGTCGTTCTATCGATCATACCTGCATAATATGGTTAATAATATGAGTTAGATTGATAACAATAAGAGTAATGAGTATAGTAATTGTCGTACTATCGATCATATAAGCATAATATGGCTTATAATATGAGTTAGATTGATAATCGTGAGTGTAATAAATATAGTAATTGTCGTTCTATCGCTCATATAAGCACAATATGGCTAATAATATGAGTTAGATTGATAATAATATGAGTAATAAGTATAGTAATTGTCGTTATATCGATCATATAACCATAATGTGGTTAATAGCATGAGTTAGATTGATAATAATAAGAGTAATGAGTATAGTAATTGTCGTTCTATCGATCATATCTGCATAATATGGTTAATAATATGAGTTAGATTGATAATAGTGAGTGTAATAAATATAGTAATTGTCGTTCTATCGCTCTTATAAGCACAATATGGTTAATAATACGAGTTAGATTGATAATAATAAGAGTAATAAGTATAGTAGTTGTCGTTCTATCGATCATATATGCATAATATGGTTAATAATATGAGTTAGATTGATAATAGTAAATGTAATAAGTATAGTGAATGTCGTTCTATCGATCATATCAGCATAATATGGGTAATAATATGAGTTGGATTGATAATAATAAGAGTAATGAGTATAGTAATTGTAGTTCTATCGATCATATAAGCATAATATGGCTAATAATATGAGTAAGATTCATAATAATAAGAGTAATAAGTATAGTAATTGTCGTTCTATCGATCATTTAGGCATTATATGGCTAAGAGCATGAGTTAGATTGATAATAATAAGAGTAATGAGTATAGTAATTGTCGTTCTATCGATCATATCTGCATAATATGGTTAATAATATGAGTTAGATTGATAATAGTGAGTGTAATAAATATAGTAATTGTCGTTCTATCGCTCATATAAGCACAATATGGCTAATAATATGAGTTAGATTGATAATAATAAGAGTAATAAGTATAGTAATTGTCGTTCTATCGATCATATAAGCATAATATGGCTGATAATAAGAGTTAGATTGATAATAATAAGTGTAATAAGTATAGTAATTGTCGTTCTATCGATCATACCTGCATAATATGGTTAATAATATGAGTTAGATTGATAACAATAAGAGTAATGAGTATAGTAATTGTCGTACTATCGATCATATAAGCATAATATGGCTTATAATATGAGTTAGATTGATAATCGTGAGTGTAATAAATATAGTAATTGTCGTTCTATCGCTCATATAAGCACAATATGGCTAATAATATGAGTTAGATTGATAATAATATGAGTAATAAGTATAGTAATTGTCGTTATATCGATCATATAACCATAATGTGGTTAATAGCATGAGTTAGATTGATAATAATAAGAGTAATGAGTATAGTAATTGTCGTTCTATCGATCATATCTGCATAATATGGTTAATAATATGAGTTAGATTGATAATAGTGAGTGTAATAAATATAGTAATTGTCGTTCTATCGCTCTTATAAGCACAATATGGTTAATAATACGAGTTAGATTGATAATAATAAGAGTAATAAGTATAGAAGTTGTCGTTCTATCGATCATATATGCATAATATGGTTAATAATATGAGTTAGATTGATAATAGTAAATGTAATAAGTATAGTGAATGTCGTTCTATCGATCATATCAGCATAATATGGGTAATAATATGAGTTGGATTGATAATAATAAGAGTAATGAGTATAGTAATTGTAGTTCTATCGATCATATAAGCATAATATGGCTAATAATATGAGTAAGATTCATAATAATAAGAGTAATAAGTATAGTAATTGTCGTTCTATCGATCATTTAGGCATTATATGGCTAAGAGCATGAGTTAGATTGATAATAATAAGAGTAATGAGTATAGTAATTGTCGTTCTATCGATCATATCTGCATAATATGGTTAATAATATGAGTTAGATTGATAATAGTGAGTGTAATAAATATAGTAATTGTCGTTCTATCGCTCATATAAGCACAATATGGCTAATAATATGAGTTAGATTGATAATAATAAGAGTAATAAGTATAGTAATTGTCGTTCTATCGATCATATAAGCATAATATGGCTGATAATAAGAGTTAGATTGATAATAATAAGTGTAATAAGTATAGTAATTGTCGTTCTATCGATCATAATTGCATAATATGGTTAATAATATGAGTTAGATTGATAACAATAAGAGTAATGAGTATAGTAATTGTCGTACTATCGATCATATAAGCATAATATGGCTTATAATGTGAGTTAGATTGATAATAGTGAGTGCAATAAATATAGTAATTGTCGTTCTATCGCTCATATAAGCACAATATGGCTAATAATATGAGTTAGATTGATAATAATAAGAGTAATAAGTATAGTAATTGTCGTTCTATCGATCATATAAGCATAATATGGCTAATAATACGAGTTAGATTGATAATAATAAGAGTAATAAGTATAGTAATTGTCGTTCTATCGATCACTTAAGCATAATATGGCTAATAATATGAGTTAGATTGATAATAATAACAGTAATAAGTATAGTAATTGTCGTTCTATCGATAATATAAGCATAATATGGCTAATAATATGAGTTAGGTTGATAATAATAAGAGTAATGAGTATACTAATTGTAGTTCTATCGATCATTTAAGCATAATATGGCTAATAATACGAGTTAGATTGATAATAATAAGAGAAATGAGCATAGTGATTGTAGTTCTATCGATCATATCTGCATAATATGGTTATTAATATGAGTTAGATTGATAATAATAAGAGTAATAAGTATAGTATTTGTCGTTCTATCGATCATATAAGCATAATATGGCTGATAATATGAGTTAGATTGATAATAATAAGAGTAATACGTATAGTAATTGTCGTTCTATCGATCATTTAAGCATAATATGGCTAATAATATGAGTTAGGTTGATAATAACAAGAGTAATAAGTATAGTAAATGTCGTGCTATCGATCATATCTGCATAATATGGTTAATAATATGAGTTAGATTGATAATAGTGAGTGTAATAAGTATAGTAATTGTCGTTCTGTCGATCATATTAGCATAATATGGTTAATAAAATGAGTTAGATTGATAATAATAAGAGTAATAAGTATAGTATTTGTCGTTCTCTCGATCATATAAGCATAATATGGCTAATAATACGAGTTAGATTGATAATAATAAGAGTAATGAGTATAGTAATTGTAGTTCTATCGATCATTTAAGCATAATATGGCTAATAATATGAGTTAGATTGATAATAATAAGAGTAATGAGTATAGTGATTGTAGTTCTATCGATCATATCTGCATAATATGGTTAATAATATGAGTTAGATTGATAATAATAAGAGTAATAAGTATAGTAATTGTCGTTATATCGATCATATAACCATAATATGGCTAAGAGCATGAGTTAGATTGATAATAATAAGAGTAATGAGTATAGTAATTGTCGTTCTATCGATCATATCTGCATAATATGGTTAATAATATGAGTTAGATTGATAATAATAAGAGTAATAAGTAATAGTATTTGTCGTTCTATCGATTATATAAGCATAATATGGCTAATAATACGAGTTAGATTGATAATAATAAGAGTAATAAGTGTAGTAATTGTCGTTCTATCGATCATTTAAACATAATATGGCTAATAATATGAGTTAGATTGATAATAATAACAGTAATAAGTATAGTAATTGTCGTTCTATCGATAATATAAGCATAATATGGCTAATAATATGAGTTAGATTGATAGTAATAAGAGTAATGAGTATAGTAATTGTAGTTCTATCGATCATTTAAGCATAATATGGCTAATAATACGAGTTAGATTGATAATAATAAGAGTAATGAGCATAGTGATTGTAGTTCTATCGATCATATCTGCATAATATGGATAATAATATGAGTTAGATTGATAATAATAAGACTAATAAGTATAGTATTTGTCGTTCTATCGATCATATAAGCATAATATGGCTGATAATATGAGTTAGATTGATAATAATAAGAGTAATAAGTATAGTAATTGTCGTTCTATCGATCATTTAAGCATAATATGGCTAATAATATGAGTCAGATTGATAATAATAACAGTAATAAGTATAGTAATTGTCGTTCTATAGATAATATAAGCATAATATGCCTAATAATATGAGTTAGATTGATAATACTAAGAGTAATGAGTATAGTAATTGTCGTTCTATCGATCATATCTGCATAATATGGTTAATAATATGAGTTAGATTGATAATAGTGAGTGTAATAAATATAGTAATTGTCGTTCTATCGCTCATATAAGCACAATATGGTTAATAATATGAGTTCGATTGATAATAATAAGAGTAATAAGTATAGTAATTGTCGTTCTATCGATCATATATGCATAATATGGTTAATAATATGAGTTAGATTGATAGTAGTGAGTGTAATAAGTATAGTGAATGTCGTTCTATCGATCATATCAGCATAATATGGGTAATAATATGAGTTAGATTGATAATAGTGAGTGTAATAAATATAGTAATTGTCGTTCTATCGCTCATATAAGCACAATATGGCTAATAATATGAGTTAGATTGATAATAATAAGAGTAATAAGTATAGTAATTGTCGTTCTATCGATCATATAAGCATAATATGGCTAATAATATGAGTTAGATTGATAATAATAAGTGTAATAAGTATAGTAATTGTCGTTCTATCGCTCATAATTGCATAATATGGTTAATAAGATGAATTAGATTGATAATAATAAGAGAAATGAGTATAGTAATTGTCGTACTATCGATCAGATAAGCATAACATGGCTAATAATATGAGTCAGATTGATAATAATAAGTGTAATAAGTATAGTAATTGTCGTTCTATCGATCATACCTGCATAATATGGTTAATAATATGAGTTAGATTGATAACAATAAGAGTAATGAGTATAGTAATTGTCGTACTATCGATCATATAAGCATAATATGGCTTATAATATGAGTTAGATTGATAATCGTGAGTGTAATAAATATAGTAATTGTCGTTCTATCGCTCATATAAGCACAATATGGCTAATAATATGAGTTAGATTGATAATAATATGAGTAATAAGTATAGTAATTGTCGTTATATCGATCATATAACCATAATGTGGTTAATAGCATGAGTTAGATTGATAATAATAAGAGTAATGAGTATAGTAATTGTCGTTCTATCGATCATATCTGCATAATATGGTTAATAATATGAGTTAGATTGATAATAGTGAGTGTAATAAATATAGTAATTGTCGTTCTATCGCTCTTATAAGCACAATATGGTTAATAATACGAGTTAGATTGATAATAATAAGAGTAATAAGTATAGTAGTTGTCGTTCTATCGATCATATATGCATAATATGGTTAATAATATGAGTTAGATTGATAATAGTAAATGTAATAAGTATAGTGAATGTCGTTCTATCGATCATATCAGCATAATATGGGTAATAATATGAGTTGGATTGATAATAATAAGAGTAATGAGTATAGTAATTGTAGTTCTATCGATCATATAAGCATAATATGGCTAATAATATGAGTAAGATTCATAATAATAAGAGTAATAAGTATAGTAATTGTCGTTCTATCGATCATTTAGGCATTATATGGCTAAGAGCATGAGTTAGATTGATAATAATAAGAGTAATGAGTATAGTAATTGTCGTTCTATCGATCATATCTGCATAATATGGTTAATAATATGAGTTAGATTGATAATAGTGAGTGTAATAAATATAGTAATTGTCGTTCTATCGCTCATATAAGCACAATATGGCTAATAATATGAGTTAGATTGATAATAATAAGAGTAATAAGTATAGTAATTGTCGTTCTATCGATCATATAAGCATAATATGGCTGATAATAAGAGTTAGATTGATAATAATAAGTGTAATAAGTATAGTAATTGTCGTTCTATCGATCATACCTGCATAATATGGTTAATAATATGAGTTAGATTGATAACAATAAGAGTAATGAGTATAGTAATTGTCGTACTATCGATCATATAAGCATAATATGGCTTATAATATGAGTTAGATTGATAATCGTGAGTGTAATAAATATAGTAATTGTCGTTCTATCGCTCATATAAGCACAATATGGCTAATAATATGAGTTAGATTGATAATAATATGAGTAATAAGTATAGTAATTGTCGTTATATCGATCATATAACCATAATGTGGTTAATAGCATGAGTTAGATTGATAATAATAAGAGTAATGAGTATAGTAATTGTCGTTCTATCGATCATATCTGCATAATATGGTTAATAATATGAGTTAGATTGATAATAGTGAGTGTAATAAATATAGTAATTGTCGTTCTATCGCTCTTATAAGCACAATATGGTTAATAATACGAGTTAGATTGATAATAATAAGAGTAATAAGTATAGAAGTTGTCGTTCTATCGATCATATATGCATAATATGGTTAATAATATGAGTTAGATTGATAATAGTAAATGTAATAAGTATAGTGAATGTCGTTCTATCGATCATATCAGCATAATATGGGTAATAATATGAGTTGGATTGATAATAATAAGAGTAATGAGTATAGTAATTGTAGTTCTATCGATCATATAAGCATAATATGGCTAATAATATGAGTAAGATTCATAATAATAAGAGTAATAAGTATAGTAATTGTCGTTCTATCGATCATTTAGGCATTATATGGCTAAGAGCATGAGTTAGATTGATAATAATAAGAGTAATGAGTATAGTAATTGTCGTTCTATCGATCATATCTGCATAATATGGTTAATAATATGAGTTAGATTGATAATAGTGAGTGTAATAAATATAGTAATTGTCGTTCTATCGCTCATATAAGCACAATATGGCTAATAATATGAGTTAGATTGATAATAATAAGAGTAATAAGTATAGTAATTGTCGTTCTATCGATCATATAAGCATAATATGGCTGATAATAAGAGTTAGATTGATAATAATAAGTGTAATAAGTATAGTAATTGTCGTTCTATCGATCATAATTGCATAATATGGTTAATAATATGAGTTAGATTGATAACAATAAGAGTAATGAGTACAGTAATTGTCGTACTATCGATCATATAAGCATAATATGGCTTATAATGTGAGTTAGATTGATAATAGTGAGTGCAATAAATATAGTAATTGTCGTTCTATCGCTCATATAAGCACAATATGGCTAATAATATGAGTTAGATTGATAATAATAAGAGTAATAAGTATAGTAATTGTCGTTCTATCGATCATATAAGCATAATATGGCTAATAATACGAGTTAGATTGATAATAATAAGAGTAATAAGTATAGTAATTGTCGTTCTATCGATCACTTAAGCATAATATGGCTAATAATATGAGTTAGATTGATAATAATAACAGTAATAAGTATAGTAATTGTCGTTCTATCGATAATATAAGCATAATATGGCTAATAATATGAGTTAGGTTGATAATAATAAGAGTAATGAGTATACTAATTGTAGTTCTATCGATCATTTAAGCATAATATGGCTAATAATACGAGTTAGATTGATAATAATAAGAGAAATGAGCATAGTGATTGTAGTTCTATCGATCATATCTGCATAATATGGTTATTAATATGAGTTAGATTGATAATAATAAGAGTAATAAGTATAGTATTTGTCGTTCTATCGATCATATAAGCATAATATGGCTGATAATATGAGTTAGATTGATAATAATAAGAGTAATACGTATAGTAATTGTCGTTCTATCGATCATTTAAGCATAATATGGCTAATAATATGAGTTAGGTTGATAATAACAAGAGTAATAAGTATAGTAAATGTCGTGCTATCGATCATATCTGCATAATATGGTTAATAATATGAGTTAGATTGATAATAGTGAGTGTAATAAGTATAGTAATTGTCGTTCTGTCGATCATATTAGCATAATATGGTTAATAAAATGAGTTAGATTGATAATAATAAGAGTAATAAGTATAGTATTTGTCGTTCTCTCGATCATATAAGCATAATATGGCTAATAATACGAGTTAGATTGATAATAATAAGAGTAATGAGTATAGTAATTGTAGTTCTATCGATCATTTAAGCATAATATGGCTAATAATATGAGTTAGATTGATAATAATAAGAGTAATGAGTATAGTGATTGTAGTTCTATCGATCATATCTGCATAATATGGTTAATAATATGAGTTAGATTGATAATAATAAGAGTAATAAGTATAGTAATTGTCGTTATATCGATCATATAACCATAATATGGCTAAGAGCATGAGTTAGATTGATAATAATAAGAGTAATGAGTATAGTAATTGTCGTTCTATCGATCATATCTGCATAATATGGTTAATAATATGAGTTAGATTGATAATAATAAGAGTAATAAGTAATAGTATTTGTCGTTCTATCGATTATATAAGCATAATATGGCTAATAATACGAGTTAGATTGATAATAATAAGAGTAATAAGTGTAGTAATTGTCGTTCTATCGATCATTTAAACATAATATGGCTAATAATATGAGTTAGATTGATAATAATAACAGTAATAAGTATAGTAATTCTCGTTCTATCGATAATATAAGCATAATATGGCTAATAATATGAGTTAGATTGATAGTAATAAGAGTAATGAGTATAGTAATTGTAGTTCTATCGATCATTTAAGCATAATATGGCTAATAATACGAGTTAGATTGATAATAATAAGAGTAATGAGCATAGTGATTGTAGTTCTATCGATCATATCTGCATAATATGGATAATAATATGAGTTAGATTGATAATAATAAGACTAATAAGTATAGTATTTGTCGTTCTATCGATCATATAAGCATAATATGGCTGATAATATGAGTTAGATTGATAATAATAAGAGTAATAAGTATAGTAATTGTCGTTCTATCGATCATTTAAGCATAATATGGCTAATAATATGAGTCAGATTGATAATAATAACAGTAATAAGTATAGTAATTGTCGTTCTATAGATAATATAAGCATAATATGCCTAATAATATGAGTTAGATTGATAATACTAAGAGTAATGAGTATAGTAATTGTCGTTCTATCGATCATATCTGCATAATATGGTTAATAATATGAGTTAGATTGATAATAGTGAGTGTAATAAATATAGTAATTGTCGTTCTATCGCTCATATAAGCACAATATGGTTAATAATATGAGTTCGATTGATAATAATAAGAGTAATAAGTATAGTAATTGTCGTTCTATCGATCATATATGCATAATATGGTTAATAATATGAGTTAGATTGATAGTAGTGAGTGTAATAAGTATAGTGAATGTCGTTCTATCGATCATATCAGCATAATATGGGTAATAATATGAGTTAGATTGATAATAGTGAGTGTAATAAATATAGTAATTGTCGTTCTATCGCTCATATAAGCACAATATGGCTAATAATATGAGTTAGATTGATAATAATAAGAGTAATAAGTATAGTAATTGTCGTTCTATCGATCATATAAGCATAATATGGCTAATAATATGAGTTCGATTGATAATAATAAGAGTAATAAGTATAGTAATTGTCGTTCTATCGATCATAATTGCATAATATGGTTAATAAGATGAATTAGATTGATAATAATAAGAGAAATGAGTATAGTAATTGTCGTACTATCGATCAGATAAGTATAACATGGCTAATAATATGAGTCAGATTGATAATAATAAGTGTAATAAGTATAGTAATTGTCGTTCTATCGATCATACCTGCATAATATGGTTAATAATATGAGTTAGATTGATAACAATAAGAGTAATGAGTATAGTAATTGTCGTACTATCGATCATATAAGCATAATATGGCTTATAATGTGAGTTAGATTGATAATAGTGAGTGCAATAAATATAGTAATTGTCGTTCTATCGCTCATATAAGCACAATATGGCTAATAATATGAGTTAGATTGATAATAATAAGAGTAATAAGTATAGTAATTGTCGTTCCATCGATCATTTAAGCATAATATGGCTAATAATATGAGTCAGATTGATAATAATAACAGTAATAAGTATAGTAATTGTCGTTCTGTCGATAATATAAGCATAATATGGCTAATAATATGAGTTAGATTGATAATACTAAGAGCAGTGAGTATAGTAATTCTCGTTCTGTCGATCATATAAGCATAATATGGCTAATAATATGAGTTAGATTGATAATAATAACAGTAATAAGTATAGTAATTGTCGTTCTATCGATAATATAAGCATAATATGGCTAATAATGTGAGTTAGATTGATAGTAATAAGAGTAATGAGTATAGTAATTGTAGTTCTATCGATCATTTAAGCATAATATGGCTAATAATACGAGTTAGATTGATAATAATAAGAGTAATGAGCATAGTGATTGTAGTTCTATCGATCATATCTGCATAATATGGATAATAATATGAGTTAGATTGATAATAATAAGACTAATAAGTATAGTATTTGTCGTTCTATCGATCATATAAGCATAATATGGCTGATAATATGAGTTAGATTGATAATAATAAGAGTAATAAGTATAGTAATTGTCGTTCTATCGATCATTTAAGCATAATATGGCTAATAATATGAGTCAGATTGATAATAATAACAGTAATAAGTATAGTAATTGTCGTTCTATAGATAATATAAGCATAATATGCCTAATAATATGAGTTAGATTGATAATACTAAGAGTAATGAGTATAGTAATTGTCGTTCTATCGATCATATCTGCATAATATGGTTAATAATATGAGTTAGATTGATAATAGTGAGTGTAATAAATATAGTAATTGTCGTTCTATCGCTCATATAAGCACAATATGGTTAATAATATGAGTTCGATTGATAATAATAAGAGTAATAAGTATAGTAATTGTCGTTCTATCGATCATATATGCATAATATGGTTAATAATATGAGTCAGATTGATAATAATAAGTGTAATAAGTATAGTAATTGTCGTTCTATCGATCATACCTGCATAATATGGTTAACAATATGAGTTAGATTGATAACAATAAGAGTAATGAGTATAGTAATTGTCGTACTATCGATCATATAAGCATAATATGGCTTATAATGTGAGTTAGATTGATAATAGTGAGTGCAATAAATATAGTAATTGTCGTTCTATCGCTCATATAAGCACAATATGGCTAATAATATGAGTTAGATTGATAATAATAAGAGTAATAAGTATAGTAATTGTCGTTCCATCGATCATTTAAGCATAATATGGCTAATAATATGAGTCAGATTGATAATAATAACAGTAATAAGTATAGTAATTGTCGTTCTATCGATAATATAAGCATAATATGGCTAATAATATGAGTTAGATTGATAATACTAAGAGCAGTGAGTATAGTAATTCTCGTTCTGTCGATCATATAAGCATAATATGGCTAATAATATGAGTTAGATTGATAATAATAACAGTAATAAGTATAGTAATTGTCGTTCTATCGATAATATAAGCATAATATGGCTAATAATATGAGTTAGATTGATAGTAATAAGAGTAATGAGTATAGTAATTGTAGTTCTATCGATCATTTAAGCATAATATGGCTAATAATACGAGTTAGATTGATAATAATAAGAGTAATGAGCATAGTGATTGTAGTTCTATCGATCATATCTGCATAATATGGATAATAATATGAGTTAGATTGATAATAATAAGACTAATAAGTATAGTATTTGTCGTTCTATCGATCATATAAGCATAATATGGCTGATAATATGAGTTAGATTGATAATAATAAGAGTAATAAGTATAGTAATTGTCGTTCTATCGATCATTTAAGCATAATATGGCTAATAATATGAGTCAGATTGATAATAATAACAGTAATAAGTATAGTAATTGTCGTTCTATAGATAATATAAGCATAATATGCCTAATAATATGAGTTAGATTGATAATACTAAGAGTAATGAGTATAGTAATTGTCGTTCTATCGATCATATCTGCATAATATGGTTAATAATATGAGTTAGATTGATAATAGTGAGTGTAATAAATATAGTAATTGTCGTTCTATCGCTCATATAAGCACAATATGGTTAATAATATGAGTTCGATTGATAATAATAAGAGTAATAAGTATAGTAATTGTCGTTCTATCGATCATATATGCATAATATGGTTAATAATATGAGTTAGATTGATAGTAGTGAGTGTAATAAGTATAGTGAATGTCGTTCTATCGATCATATCAGCATAATATGGGTAATAATATGAGTAGGATTGATAATAATAAGAGTAATGAGTGTAGTAATTGGAGTTCTATCGATCATTTAAGCATAATATGGCTAATAATATGAGTTAGATTGATAAAAATAAGAGTAATGAGTATAGTGATTGTAGTTCTATCGATCATATCTGCATAATATGGTTAATAATATGAGTTAGATTGATAATAATAAGAGTAATAAGTATAGTATTTGTCGTTCTATCGATCATATAAGCATAATATGGCTAATAATATGAGTTAGATTGATAATAATAAGAGTAGTGAGTATAGTAATTGTAGTTCTATCGATCATTTAAGCATAATATGGCTAATAATATGAGTTAGATTTACAATAATAAGAGTAATAAGTATAGTAATTGTCGTTCTATCGATCATATAAGCACAATATGGCTAATAATATAAGTTAGATTGATAATAATAAGAGTCATAAGTATAGTAATTGTCGTTCTATCGATCATATCTGCATAATATGGTTAATAATATGAGTTAGATTGATAATAGTGAGTGTAATAAATATAGTAATTGTCGTTCTATCGCTCATATAAGCATAATATGGCTAATAATATGAGTTAGATTGATAATAATAAGAGAAATAAGAATAGTAATTGTCGTTCTATCGATCATATAAGCAAAATATGGCTAATAATATGAGTTAGATTGATAATAATAAGTGTAATAAGTATAGTAATTGTCGTTCTATCGATCATAATTGCATAATATGGTTAATAATATGAGTTAGATTCATAATAATAAGAGTCTTAAGTATAGTAATTGTCGTTCTATCGATCATATCTGCATAATATGGGTAATAATATGAGTTAGATTCATAATAATAAGAGTAATAAGTACAGTAATTGTCGTTCTATCGATCATATAAGCATAATATGGCTAATAATATGAGTTAGATTTATAATAATAAGAGTAATAAGTATAGTAATTGTCGTTCTATCGATCATATAAGCACAATATGGCTAATAATATGAGTTAGATTGATAATAATAAGAGTAATAAGTATAGTAATTGTCGTTCTATCGATCATATCTGCATAATATGGTTAATAATATGAGTTAGATTGATAATATTATGAGTAATAAGTATAGTAATTGTCGTTATATCGATCATATAACCATAATATGGCTAATAGCATGAGTTAGATTGATAATAATAAGAGTAATGAGTATAGTAATTGTCGTTCTATCGATCATATCTGCATAATATGGTTAATAATATGAGTTAGATTGATAATAGTGAGTGTAATAAATATAGTAATTGTCGTTCTATCGCTCATATAAGCACAATATGGCTCATAATATGAGTTAGATTGATAATAATAAGAGTAATAAGTATAGTAATTGTCGTTCTATCGATCATATAAGCATAATATGGCTAATAATATGAGTTAGATTGATAATAATAAGTGTATTAAGTATAGTAATTGTCGTTCTATCGATCATAATTGCATGATATGGTTAATAATATGAATTAGATTGATAATAATAAGAGAAATGAGTATA
Organism: Megachile rotundata; assembly: GCF_050947335.1. Lineage (NCBI taxonomy): Eukaryota > Metazoa > Arthropoda > Insecta > Hymenoptera > Megachilidae > Megachile > Megachile rotundata. The sequence goes on from NW_027473415.1 coordinate 401,725, forward strand.
GTAATTGTCGTACTATCGATCAGATAAGCATAACATGGCTAATAATGTGAGTCAGATTGATAATAATAAGTGTAATAAGTATAGTAATTGTCGTTCTATCCATCATACCTGCATAATATGGTTAATAATATGAGTTAGATTGATAACAATAAGAGTAATGAGTATAGTAATTGTCGTACTATCGATCATATAAGCATAATATGGCTTATAATGTGAGTTAGATTGATAATAGTGAGTGCAATAAATATAGTAATTGTCGTTCTATCGCTCATATAAGCACAATATGGCTAATAATATGAGTTAGATTGATAATAAAAAGAGTAATAAGTATAGTAATTGTCGTTCTATCGATCATATAAGCATAATATGGCTAATAATATGAGTTAGATTGATAATAATAAGAGTAATAAGTATAGTAATTGTCGTTCTATCGATCATTTAAGCACAATATGGCTAATAATATGAGTCAGATTGATAATAATAACAGTAATAAGTATAGTAATTGTCGTTCTATCGATAATATAAGCATAATATGGCTAATAATATGAGTTAGATTGATAATAGTGAGTGTAATAAGTATAGTAATTGTCGTTCTATCGCTCATATAAGCACAATATGGCTAATAATATGAGTTAGATTGATAATAATAAGAGTAATAAGTATAGTAATTGTCGTTCTATCGATCATATAAGCATAATATGGCTAATAATATGAGTTAGATTGATAATAATAAGAGTAGTAAGTATAGTAATTGTCGTTCTATCGATCATTTAAGCATAATATGGCTAATAATATGAGTCAGATTGATAATAATAACAGTAATAAGTATAGTAATTGTCGTTCTATCGATAATATAAGCATAATATGGCTAATAATATGAGTTAGATTGATAATACTAAGAGCAGTGAGTATAGTAATTCTCGTTCTATCGATCATATAAGCATAATATGGCTAATAATATGAGTTAGATTGATAACAATAAGAGTAATGAGTATAGTAATTGTAGTTCTATCGATCATTTAAGCATAATATGGCTAATAATATGAGTTAGATTGATAATAATAAGTGTAATAAGTATAGTAATTGTCGTTCTATCGATCATATAAGCACAATATGGCTAATAATATAAGTTAGATTGATAATAATAAGAGTCATAAGTATAGTAATTGTCGTTCTATCGATCATATCTGCATAATATGGTTAATAATATGAGTTAGATTGATAATAGTGAGTGTAATAAATATAGTAATTGTCGTTCTATCGCTCATATAAGCATAATATGGCTAATAATATGAGTTAGATTGATAATAATAAGAGAAATAAGAATAGTAATTGTCGTTCTATCGATCATATAAGCAAAATATGGCTAATAATATGAGTTAGATTGATAATAATAAGTGTAATAAGTATAGTAATTGTCGTTCTATCGATCATAATTGCATAATATGGTTAATAATATGAGTTAGATTCATAATAATAAGAGTCTTAAGTATAGTAATTGTCGTTCTATCGATCATATCTGCATAATATGGGTAATAATATGAGTTAGATTCATAATAATAAGAGTAATAAGTACAGTAATTGTCGTTCTATCGATCATATAAGCATAATATGGCTAATAATATGAGTTAGATTTATAATAATAAGAGTAATAAGTATAGTAATTGTCGTTCTATCGATCATATAAGCACAATATGGCTAATAATATGAGTTAGATTGATAATAATAAGAGTAATAAGTATAGTAATTGTCGTTCTATCGATCATATCTGCATAATATGGTTAATAATATGAGTTAGATTGATAATATTATGAGTAATAAGTATAGTAATTGTCGTTATATCGATCATATAACCATAATATGGCTAATAGCATGAGTTAGATTGATAATAATAAGAGTAATGAGTATAGTAATTGTCGTTCTATCGATCATATCTGCATAATATGGTTAATAATATGAGTTAGATTGATAATAGTGAGTGTAATAAATATAGTAATTGTCGTTCTATCGCTCATATAAGCACAATATGGCTCATAATATGAGTTAGATTGATAATAATAAGAGTAATAAGTATAGTAATTGTCGTTCTATCGATCATATAAGCATAATATGGCTAATAATATGAGTTAGATTGATAATAATAAGTGTATTAAGTATAGTAATTGTCGTTCTATCGATCATAATTGCATGATATGGTTAATAATATGAATTAGATTGATAATAATAAGAGAAATGAGTATAGTAATTGTCGTACTATCGATCAGATAAGCATAACATGGCTAATAATGTGAGTCAGATTGATAATAATAAGTGTAATAAGTATAGTAATTGTCGTTCTATCCATCATACCTGCATAATATGGTTAATAATATGAGTTAGATTGATAACAATAAGAGTAATGAGTATAGTAATTGTCGTACTATCGATCATATAAGCATAATATGGCTTATAATGTGAGTTAGATTGATAATAGTGAGTGCAATAAATATAGTAATTGTCGTTCTATCGCTCATATAAGCACAATATGGCTAATAATATGAGTTAGATTGATAATAAAAAGAGTAATAAGTATAGTAATTGTCGTTCTATCGATCATATAAGCATAATATGGCTAATAATATGAGTTAGATTGATAATAATAAGAGTAATAAGTATAGTAATTGTCGTTCTATCGATCATTTAAGCACAATATGGCTAATAATATGAGTCAGATTGATAATAATAACAGTAATAAGTATAGTAATTGTCGTTCTATCGATAATATAAGCATAATATGGCTAATAATATGAGTTAGATTGATAATAGTGAGTGTAATAAGTATAGTAATTGTCGTTCTATCGCTCATATAAGCACAATATGGCTAATAATATGAGTTAGATTGATAATAATAAGAGTAATAAGTATAGTAATTGTCGTTCTATCGATCATATAAGCATAATATGGCTAATAATATGAGTTAGATTGATAATAATAAGAGTAGTAAGTATAGTAATTGTCGTTCTATCGATCATTTAAGCATAATATGGCTAATAATATGAGTCAGATTGATAATAATAACAGTAATAAGTATAGTAATTGTCGTTCTATCGATAATATAAGCATAATATGGCTAATAATATGAGTTAGATTGATAATACTAAGAGCAGTGAGTATAGTAATTCTCGTTCTATCGATCATATAAGCATAATATGGCTAATAATATGAGTTAGATTGATAACAATAAGAGTAATGAGTATAGTAATTGTAGTTCTATCGATCATTTAAGCATAATATGGCTAATAATATGAGTTAGATTGATAATAATAAGTGTAATAAGTATAGTAATTGTCGTTCTATCGATCATATAAGCATAATATGGCTAATAATATGAGTTAGATTGATAATAGTGAGTGTAATAAGTATAGTGAATGTCGTTCTATCGATCATATCAGCATAATATGGGTAATAATATGAGTTGGATTGATAATAATAAGAGCAATGAGTATAGTAATTGTAGTTCTATCGATCATATAAGCATAATATGGCTAATAATATGAGTCAGATTCATAATAATAAGAGTAATAAGTATAGTAATTGTCGTTCTATCGATCATATCTGCATAATATGGTTAATAATATGAGTTAGATTGATAATAGTGAATGTAATAAATATAGTAATTGTCGTTCTATCGCTCATATAAGCACAATATGGTTAATAATATGAGTTAGATTGATAATAATAAGAGTAATAAGTATAGTAATTGTCGTTCTATCGATCATATATGCATAATATGGTTAATAAAATGAGTTAGATTGATAATAGTGAGTGTAATAAGTATAGTGAATGTCGTTCTATCGATCATATCAGCATAATATGGGTAATAATATGAGTAGGATTGATAATAATAAGAGTAATGAGTATAGTAATTGTAGTTCTATCGATCATTTAAGCATAATATGGCTAATAATGTGAGTTAGATTGATAATAATAAGAGTAATGAGTATAGTGATTGTAGTTCTATCGATCATATCTGCATAATATGGTTAATAATATGAGTTAGATTGATAATAATAAGAGTAATAAGTATAGTATTTGTCGTTCTATCGATCATATAAGCATAATATGGCTAATAATATGAGTTAGATTGATAATAATAAGAGTAATGAGTATAGTAATTGTAGTTCTATCGATCATTTAAGCATAATATGGCTAATAATATGAGTAAGATTGATAAAAATAAGAGTAATGAGTATAGTGATTGTAGTTCTATCGATCATATCTGCATAATATGGTTAATAATATGAGTTAGATTGATAATACTAAGAGTAGTGAGTATAGTAATTCTCGTTCTATCGATCATTTAAGCATAATATGGCTAATAATATGAGTCAGATTGATAATAATAACAGTAATAAGTATAGTAATTGTCGTTCTATCGATAATATAAGCATAATATGGCTAATAATATGAGTTAGAGTGATAATACTAAGAGTAGTGAGTATAGTAATTCTCATTCTATCGATCATATAAGCATAATATGGCTAATAATATGAGTTAGATTGATAATAATAAGGGTAATAAGTATAGTAATTGTCGTTCTCTCGATCATATAAGCATAATATGGCTAATAATATGAGTTAGATTGATAATACTAAGAGGAGTGAGTATAGTAATTGTCGTTCTATCGATCATATAAGCATAATATGGCTTCTAATATGAGTTAGATTGATAATAGTAAGAGTAATGAGTATAGTAATTGTAGTTCTATCGGTCATATCTGCATAATATGGTTAATAATATGAGTTAGAATGATAATAATAAGAGTAATAAGTATAGTAATTGTCGTTCTATCGATCATATCTGCATAATATGGTTAATAATATGAGTTAGATTGATAATAGTGAGTGTAATAAGTATAGTGAATGTCGTTCTATCGATCATATCTGCATAATATGGTTAATAATATGAGTTAGATTGATAATATTATGAGTAATAAGTATAGTAATTTTCGTTATATCGATCATATAACCATAATATGGCTAATAGCATGAGTTAGATTGATAATAATAAGAGTAATGAGTATAGTAATTGTCGTTCTATCGATCATATCTGCATAATATGGTTAATAATATGAGTTAGATTGATAATAGTGAGTGTAATAAATATAGTAATTGTCGTTCTATCGCTCATATAAGCACAATATGGCTAATAATATGAGTTAGATTGATAATAATAAGAGTAATAAGTATAGTAATTGTCGTTATATCGATCATATAACCATAATATGGTTAATAGCATGAGTTAGATTGATAATAATAAGAGTAATGAGTATAGTAATTGTCGTTCTATCGATCATATCTGCATAATATGGTTAATAATATGAGTTAGATTGATAATAGTGAGTGTAATAAATATAGTAATTGTCGTTCTATCGCTCTTATAAGCACAATATGGTTAATAATATGTGTTAGATTGATAATAATAAGAGTAATAAGTATAGTAGTTGTCGTTCTATCGATCATATATGCATAATATGGTTAATAACATGAGTTAGATTGATAATAGTAAATGTAATAAGTATAGTGAATGTCGTTCTATGGATCATATCAGCATAATATGGGTAATAATATGAGTTGGATTGATAATAATAAGAGTAATGAGTATAGTAATTGTAGTTCTATCGATCATATAAGCATAATATGGCTAATAATATGAGTTGGGTTGATAAAAATAAGAATAATAAGTATAGTAATTGTCGTTCTATCCATCATATAAGCATAATATGGCTAATAATATGAGTTAGGTTGATAATAACAAGAGTAATAAGTATAGTAAATGTCGTGCTATCGATCATATCTGCATAATATGGTTAATAATATGAGTTAGATTGATAATAGTGAGTGTAATAAATATAGTAATTGTCGTTCTATCGCTCATATAAGCACAATATGGCTAATAATATGAGTTAGATTGATAATAATAAGAGTAATAAGTATAGTAATTGTCGTACTATCGATCATATAAGCATAATATGGCTAATAATATGAGTTAGAGTGATAATACTAAGAGTAATGAGTATAGTAATTCTCATTCTATCGATCATATAAGCATAATATGGCTAATAATATGAGTTAGATTGATAATAATAAGGGTAATAAGTATAGTAATTGTCGTTCTCTCGATCATATAAGCATAATATGGCTAATAATATGAGTTAGATTGATAATACTAAGAGGAGTGAGTATAGTAATTATCGTTCTATCGATCATATAAGCATAATATGGCTAATAATATGAGTTAGATTGATAATAATAAGAGTAATGAGTATAGTAATTGTAGTTCTATCGATAATATAAGCATAATATGGCTAATAATATGAGTTAGATTGATAATACTAAGAGCAGTGAGTATAGTAATTCTCGTTCTATCGATCATATAAGCACAATATGGCTAATAATATGAGTTAGATTGACAATAATAAGAGTAATAAGTATAGTAAATGTCGTGCTATCGATCATATCTGCATAATATGGCTAATAATATGAGTTAGATTGATAATAATAACAGTAATAAGTATAGTAATTGTCGTTCTATCGATCATTTAAGCATAATATGGCTAATAATATGAGTTAGATTGATAATAATAACAGTAATAAGTATAGTAATTGTCGTTCTATCGATAATATAAGCATAATATGGCTAATAATATGAGTTAGATTGATAATAATAAGAGTAATGAGTATAGTAATTGTAGTTCTATCGATCATTTAAGCATAATATGGCTAATAATACGAGTTAGATTGATAATAATAAGAGTAATGAGCATAGTGATTGTAGTTCTATCGATCATATCTGCATAATATGGTTAATAATATGAGTTAGATTGATAATAATAAGAGTAATAAGTATAGTATTTGTCGTTCTATCGATCATATAAGCATAATATGGCTGATAATATGAGTTAGATTGATAATAATAAGAGTAATAAGTATAGTAATTGTCGTTCTATCGATCATTTAAGCATAATATGGCTAATAATATAAGTTAGATTGATAATAATAGGAGTCATAAGTATAGTAATTGTCGTTCTATCGATCATATCTGCATAATATGGTTAATAATATGAGTTAGATTGACAACAATAAGAGTAATGAGTATAGTAATTGTCGTACTATCGATCATATAAGCATAATATGGCTTATCATGTGAGTTAGATTGATAATAGTGAGTGCAATAAATATAGTAATTGTCGTTCTATCGCTCATATAAGCACAATATGGCTCATAATATGAGTTAGATTGATAATAATAAGAGTAATAAGTATAGTAATTGTCGTTCTATAGATCATATAAGCATAATAGGGCTAATAATATGAGTTAGATTGATAATAATAAGTGTAATAAGTATAGTAATTGTCGTTCTATCGATCATATCTGCATAATATGGTTAATAATATGAGTTAGATTTATAATAGTGAGTGTAATAAGTATAGTGAATGTCGTTCTATCGATCATATCAGCATAATATGGGTAATAATATGAGTTGGATTGATAATAATAAGAGTAATGAGTATAGTAATTGTAGTTCTATCGATCATATAAGCATAATATGGCTAATAATATGAGTAAGATTCATAATAATAAGAGTAATAAGTATAGTAATTGTCGTTCTATCGATCATTTAAGCATAATATGGCGAATAATATGAGTTGGGTTGTTAATAACAAGAGTAATAAGTATAGTAAATGTCGTGCTATCGATCATATCTGCATAATATGGTTAATAATATGAGTTAGATTGATAATAGTGAGTGTAATAAGTATAGTAATTGTCGTTCTGTCGATCATATTAGCATAATATGGTTAATAAAATGAGTTAGATTGATAATAATAAGAGTAATAAGTATAGTATTTGTCGTTCTATCGATCATATAAGCATAATATGGCTAATAATACTAGTTAGATTGATAATAATAAGAGTAATGAGTATAGTAATTGTAGTTCTATCGATCATTTAAGCATAATATGGCTAATAATATGAGTTAGATTGATAATAATAAGAGTAATGAGTATAGTGATTGTAGTTCTATCGATCATATCTGCATAATATGGTTAATAATATGAGTTAGATTGATAATAATAAGATTAATAAGTATAGTAATTGTCGTTATATCGATCATATAACCATAATATGGCAAAGAGCATGAGTTAGATTGATAATAATAAGAGTAATGAGTATAGTAATTGTCGTTCTATCGATCATATCTGCATAATATGGTTAATAATATGAGTTAGATTGATAATAGTGAGTGTAATAAATATAGTAATTGTCGTTCTATCGCTCATATAAGCACAATATGGCTAATAATTAGAGTTAGATTGATAATAATAAGAGTAATAAGTATAGTAAGTGTCGTTCTATCGATCATATAAGCATAATATGGCTAATAATATGAGTTAGATTGATAATAATAAGTGTAATAAGTATAGTAATTGTCGTTCTATCGATCATAATTGCATAATATGGTTAATAATATGAATTAGATTGATAATAATAAGAGAAATGAGTAAAGTAATTGTCGTACTATCGATCAGATAAGCATAACATGGCTAATAATATGAGTCAGATTGATAATAATAAGTGTAATAAGTATAGTAATTGTCGTTCTATCGATCATACCTGCATAATATGGTTAATAATATGAGTTAGATTGATAACAATAAGAGTAATGAGTATAGTAATTGTCGTACTATCGATCATATAAGCATAATATGGCTTATAATGTGAGTTAGATTGATAATAGTGAGTGCAATAAATATAGTAATTGTCGTTCTATCGCTCATATAAGCACAATATGGCTAATAATATGAGTTAGATTGATAATAATAAGAGTAATAAGTATAGTAATTGTCGTTCCATCGATCATTTAAGCCTAATATGGCTAATAATATGAGTCAGATTGATAATAATAACAGTAATAAGTATAGTAATTGTCGTTCTATCGATAATATAAGCATAATATGGCTAATAATATGAGTTAGATTGATAATACTAAGAGCAGTGAGTATAGTAATTCTCGTTCTATCGATCATATAAGCACAATATGGCTAATAATATGAGTTAGATTGATAATAATAAGAGTAATAAGTATAGTAAATGTCGTGCTATCGATCATATCTGCATAATATGGTTAATAATATGAGTTAGATTGATAATAGTGAGTGTAATAAGTATAGTAATTGCCGTTCTATCGATCATATTAGCATAATATGGTTAATAATATGAGTTAGATTGATAATAATAAGAGTAATAAGTATAGTATTTGTCGTTCTATCGATCATATAAGCATAATATGGCTAATAATACGAGTTAGATTGATAATAATAAGAGTAATAAGTATAGTAATTGTCGTTCTATCGATCATTTAAGCATAATATGGCTAATAATATGAGTTAGATTGATAATAAAAACAGTAATAAGTATAGTAATTGTCGTTCTATCGATAATATAAGCATAATATGGCTAATAATATGAGTCAGATTGATAATAATAACAGTAATAAGTATAGTAATTGTCGTTCTATAGATAATATAAGCATAATATGCCTAATAATATGAGTTAGATTGATAATACTAAGAGAAGTGAGTATAGTAATTCTCGTTCTATCGATCATATAAGCATAATATGGCTAATAATATGAGTTAGATTGTTAATAATAAGAGTAATAAGTATAGTAATTGTCGTTCTATCGCTCATATAAGCACAATATGGCTAATAATATGAGTTAGATTGATAATAATAAGAGTAATAAGTATAGTTATTGTCGTTCTATCGATCATATAAGCATAATATGGCTAATAATATGAGTTAGATTGATAATAATAAGTGTAATAAGTATAGTAATTGTCGTTCTATCGATCATATAAGCATAATATGGCTAATAATATGAGTTAGATTGATAATAGTGAGTGTAATAAGTATAGTGAATGTCGTTCTATCGATCATATCAGCATAATATGGGTAATAATATGAGTTGGATTGATAATAATAAGAGCAATGAGTATAGTAATTGTAGTTCTATCGATCATATAAGCATAATATGGCTAATAATATGAGTCAGATTCATAATAATAAGAGTAATAAGTATAGTAGTTGTCGTTCTATCGATCATTTAAGCATAATATGGCGAATAATATGAGTTGGGTTGATAAAAATAAGAATAATAAGTATAGTAATTGTCGTTCTATCGATCATATCTGCATAATATGGTTAATAATATGAGTTAGATTGATAATAGTGAGTGTAATAAATATAGTAATTGTCGTTCTATCGCTCATATAAGCACAATATGGTTAATAATATGAGTTCGATTGATAATAATAAGAGTAATAAGTATAGTAATTGTCGTTCTATCGATCATATATGCATAATATGGTTAATAATATGAGTTAGATTGATAATAGTGAGTGTAATAAGTATAGTGAATGTCGTTCTATCGATCATATCAGCATAATATGGGTAATAATATGAGTAGGATTGATAATAATAAGAGTAATGAGTATAGTAATTGTAGTTCTATCGATCATTTAGGCATAATATGGCTAATAATATGAGTTAGATTGATAAAAATAAGAGTATTGAGTATAGTGATTGTAGTTCTATCGATCATATCTGCATAATATGGTTAATAATATGAGTTAGATTGATAATAATAAGAGTAATAAGTATAGTATTTGTCGTTCTATCGATCATATAAGCATAATATGGCTAATAATATGAGTTAGATTGATAATAATAAGAGTAATGAGTATAGTAATTGTAGTTCTATCGATCATTTAAGCATAATATGGCTAATAATATGAGTTAGATTGATAAAAATAAGAGTAATGAGTATAGTGATTGTAGTTCTATCGATCATATCTGCATAATATGGTTAATAATATGAGTTAGATTGATAATACTAAGAGTAGTGAGTATAGTAATTCTCGTTCTATCGATCATATAAGCATAATATGGCTAATAATATGAGTTAGATTGATAATAATGAGAGTAATAAGTATAGTAACTGTCGTTCTATCGATCATATAAGCATAATATGGCTAATAATATGAGTTAGAGTGATAATACTAAGAGTAGTGAGTATAGTAATTCTCATTCTATCGATCATATAAGCATAATATGGCTAATAATATGAGTTAGATTGATAATAATAAGGGAAATAAGTATAGTAATTGTCGTTCTCTCGATCATATAAGCATAATATGGCTAATAATATGAGTTAGATTGATAATACTAAGAGGAGTGAGTATAGTAATTGTCGTTCTATCGATCATATAAGCATAATATGGCTAATAATATGAGTTAGATTGATAATAATAAGAGTAATGAGTATAGTAATTGTCGTTCTATCGATCATAATTGCATAATATGGTTAATAATATGAATTAGATTGATAATAATAAGAGAAATGAGTAAAGTAATTGTCGTACTATCGATCAGATAAGCATAACATGGCTAATAATATGAGTCAGATTGATAATAATAAGTGTAATAAGTATAGTAATTGTCGTTCTATCGATCATACCTGCATAATATGGTTAATAATATGAGTTAGATTGATAACAATAAGAGTAATGAGTATAGTAATTGTCGTACTATCGATCATATAAGCATAATATGGCTTATAATGTGAGTTAGATTGATAATAGTGAGTGCAATAAATATAGTAATTGTCGTTCTATCGCTCATATAAGCACAATATGGCTAATAATATGAGTTAGATTGATAATAATAAGAGTAATAAGTATAGTAATTGTCGTGCTATCGATCATATCTGCATAATATGGCTAATAATATGAGTTAGATTGATAATAATAACAGTAATAAGTATAGTAATTGTCGTTCTATCGATAATATAAGCATAATATGGCTAATAATATGAGTTAGATTGATAATACTAAGAGCAGTGAGTATAGTAATTCTCGTTCTATCGATCATATAAGCACAATATGGCTAATAATATGAGTTAGATTGATAATAATAAGAGTAATAAGTATAGTAAATGTCGTGCTATCGATCATATCTGCATAATATGGTTAATAATATGAGTTAGATTGATAATAGTGAGTGTAATAAGTATAGTAATTGTCGTTCTATCGATCATATTAGCATAATATGGTTAATAATATGAGTTAGATTGATAATAATAAGAGTAATAAGTATAGTATTTGTCGTTCTATCGATCATATAAGCATAATATGGCTAATAATACGAGTTAGATTGATAATAATAAGAGTAATAAGTATAGTAATTGTCGTTCTATCGATCATTTAAGCATAATATGGCTAATAATATGAGTTAGATTGATAATAAAAACAGTAATAAGTATAGTAATTGTCGTTCTATCGATAATATAAGCATAATATGGCTAATAATATGAGTTAGATTGATAATAATAAGAGTAATGAGTATAGTAATTGTAGTTCTATCGATCATTTAAGCATAATATGGCTAATAATACGAGTTAGATTGATAATAATAAGAGTAATGAGCATAGTGATTGTAGTTCTATCGATCATATCTGCATAATATGGTTAATAATATGAGTTAGATTGATAATAATAAGAGTAATAAGTATAGTATTTGTCGTTCTATCGATCATATAAGCATAATATGGCTGATAATATGAGTTAGATTGATAATAATAAGAGTAATAAGTATAGTAATTGTCGTTCTATCGATCATTTAAGCATAATATGGCTAATAATATGAGTCAGATTGATAATAATAACAGTAATAAGTATAGTAATTGTCGTTCTATAGATAATATAAGCATAATATGCCTAATAATATGAGTTAGATTGATAATACTAAGAGTAGTGAGTATAGTAATTCTCGTTCTATCGATCATATAAGCATAATATGGCTAATAATATGAGTTAGATTGTTAATAATAAGAGTAATAAGTATAGTAATTGTCGTTCTATCGCTCATATAAGCACAATATGGCTAATAATATGAGTTAGATTGATAATAATAAGAGTAATAAGTATAGTTATTGTCGTTCTATCGATCATATAAGCATAATATGGCTAATAATATGAGTTAGATTGATAATAATAAGTGTAATAAATATAGTAATTGTCGTTCTATCGCTCATATAAGCACAATATGGTTAATAATATGAGTTCGATTGATAATAATAAGAGTAATAAGTATAGTAATTGTCGTTCTATCGATCATATATGCATAATATGGTTAATAATATGAGTTAGATTGATAATAGTGAGTGTAATAAGTATAGTGAATGTCGTTCTATCGATCATATCAGCATAATATGGGTAATAATATGAGTAGGATTGATAATAATAAGAGTAATGAGTATAGTAATTGTAGTTCTATCGATCATTTAAGCATAATATGGCTAATAATATGAGTTAGATTGATAAAAATAAGAGTAATGAGTATAGTGATTGTAGTTCTATCGGTCATATCTGCATAATATGGTTAATAATATGAGTTAGATTGATAATAATAAGAGTAATAAGTATAGTATTTGTCGTTCTATCGATCATATAAGCATAATATGGCTAATAATATGAGTTAGATTGATAATAATAAGAGTAATGAGTATAGTAATTGTAGTTCTATCGATCATTTAAGCATAATATGGCTAATAATATGAGTTAGATTGATAAAAATAAGAGTAATGAGTATAGTGATTGTAGTTCTATCGATCATATCTGCATAATATGGTTAATAATATGAGTTAGATTGATAATACTAAGAGTAGTGAGTATAGTAATTCTCGTTCTATCGATCATATAAGCATAATATGGCTAATAATATGAGTTAGATTGATAATAATGAGAGTAATAAGTATAGTAACTGTCGTTCTATCGATCATATAAGCATAACATGGCTAATAATATGAGTTAGAGTGATAATACTAAGAGTAGTGAGTATAGTAATTCTCATTCTATCGATCATATAAGCATAATATGGCTAATAATATGAGTTAGATTGATAATAATAAGGGTAATAAGTATAGTAATTGTCGTTCTCTCGATCATATAAGCATAATATGGCTAATAATATGAGTTAGATTGATAATACTAAGAGGAGTGAGTATAGTAATTGTCGTTCTATCGATCATATAAGCATAATATGGCTAATAATATGAGTTAGATTGATAATAATAAGAGTAATGAGTATAGTAATTGTAGTTCTATCGATCATATCTGCATAATATGGTTAATAATATGAGTTAGAATGATAATAATACGAGTAATAAGTATAGTAATTGTCGTTCTATCGATCATATCTGCATAATATGGTTAATAATATGAGTTAGATTGATAATAGTGAGTGTAATAAGTATAGTGAATGTCGTTCTATCGATCATATCAGCATAATATGGGTAATAATATGAGTTGGATTGATAATAATAAGAGTAATGAGTATAGTAATTGTAGTTCTATCGATCATATAAGCATAATGTGGCTAATAATATGAGTCAGATTCATAATAATAAGAGTAATAAGTATAGTAATTGTCGTTCTATCGATCATATAAGCATAATATGGCTAATAATATGAGTTAGATTTACAATAATAAGAGTAATAAGTATAGTAATTGTCGTTCTATCGATCATATAAGCTCAATATGGCTAATAATATAAGTTAGATTGATAATAATAAGAGTCATAAGTATAGTAATTGTCGTTCTATCGATCATATCTGCATAATATGGTTAATAATATGAGTTAGATTGATAATAGTGAGTGTAATAAATATAGTAATTGTCGTTCTATCGCTCATATAAGCACAATATGGCTAATAATATGAGTTAGATTGATAATAATAAGAGTAATAAGTATAGTCATTGTCGTTCTATCGATCATATAAGCATAATATGGCTAATAATATGAATTAGATTGATAATAATAAGAGAAATGAGTATAGTAATTGTCGTACTATCGATCATATAAGCATAATATGGCTAATAATATGAGTTAGATTGATAATAGTGAGTGTAATAAATATAGTAATTGTCGTTCTATCGCTCATATAAGCACAATATGGTTAATAATATGAGTTAGATTGATAATAATAAGGGTAATAAGTATAGTAATTGTCGTTCTCTCGATCATATAAGCATAATATGGGTAATAATATGAGTTAGATTGATAATACTAAGAGGAGTGAGTATAGTAATTGTCGTTCTATCGATCATATAAGCATAATATGGCTTATAATATGAGTTAGATTGATAATAATAAGAGTAATGAGTATAGTAATTGTAGTTCTATCGATCATATCTGCATAATATGAGTTAGTATGATAATAATAAGAGTAATAAGTATAGTAATTGTCGTTCTATCGATCATATCTGCATAATATGGTTAATAATATGAGTTAGATTGATAATAGTGAGTGTAATAAGTATAGTGAATGTCGTTCTATCGATCATATCAGCATAATATGGGTAATAATATGAGTTGGATTGATAATAATAAGAGTAATGAGTATAGTAATTGTATTTCTATCGATCATATAAGCATAATGTGGCTAATAATATGAGTCAGATTCATAATAATAAGAGTAATAAGTATAGTAATTGTCGTTCTATCGATCATATAAGCATAATATGGCTAATAATATGAGTTAGATTTACAATAATAAGAGTAATAAGTATAGTAATTGTCGTTCTATCGATCATATAAGCACAATATGGCTAATAATATAAGTTAGATTGATAATAATAAGAGTCATAAGTATAGTAATTGTCGTTCTATCGATCATATCTGCATAATATGGTCAATAATATGAATTAGATTGATAATAATAAGAGAAATGAGTATAGTAGTTGTCGTACTATCGATCATATAAGCATAATATGGCTTATAATGTGAGTTAGATTGATAATACTAAGAGTAGTGAGTATAGTAATTGTCGTTCTATCGATCATATAAGCATAATATGGCTAATAATATAAGTAAGATTGATAATAATAAGAGTAATGAGTATAGTAATTGTAGTTCTATCGATCATATCTGCATAATATGGGTAATAATATGAGTTAGATTCATAATAATAAGAGTAATAAGTACAGTAATTGTCGTTCTATCGATCATATAAGCATAATATGGCTAATAATATGAGTTAGATTTATAATAATAAGAGTAATAAGTATAGTAATTGTCGTTCTATCGATCATATAAGCACAATATGGCTAATAATATGAGTTAGATTGATAATAATAAGAGTAATAAGTATAGTAATTGTCGTTCTATCGATCATATCTGCATAATATGGTTAATAATATGAGTTAGATTGATAATATTATGAGTAATAAGTATAGTAATTGTCGTTATATCGATCATATAACCATAATATGGCTAATAGCATGAGTTAGATTGATAATAATAAGAGTAATGAGTATAGTAATTGTCGTTCTATCGATCATATCTGCATAATATGGTTAATAATATGAGTTAGATTGATAATAGTGAGTGTAATAAATATAGTAATTGTCGTTCTATCGCTCATATAAGCACAATATGGCTAATAATATGAGTTAGATTGATAATAATAAGAGTAATAAGTATAGTAATTGTCGCTATATCGATCATATAACCATAATATGGTTAATAGCATGAGTTAGATTGATAATAATAAGAGTAATGAGTATAGTAATTGTCGTTCTATCGATCATATCAGCATAATATGGTTAATAATATGAGTTAGATTGATAATAGTGAGTGTAATAAATATAGTAATTGTCGTTCTATCGCTCATATAAGCACAATATGGTTAATAATATGAGTTCGATTGATAATAATAAGAGTAATAAGTATAGTAATTGTCGTTCTATCGATCATATATGCATAATATGGTTAATAATATGAGTTAGATTGATAATAGTAAATGTAATAAGTATAGTGAATGTCGTTCTATCGATCATATCAGCATAATATGGGTAATAATATGAGTTGGATTGATAATAATAAGAGTAATGAGTATAGTAATTGTAGTTCTATCGATCATATAAGCATAATATGGCTAATAATATGAGTAAGATTCATAATAGTAAGAGTAATAAGTATAGTAATTGTCGTTCTATCGATCATTTAAGCATTATATGGGGAATAATATGAGTTGGGTTGATAAAAATAAGAATAATAAGTATAGTAATTGTCGTTCTATCGATCATATAAGCATAATATGGCTAATAATATGAGTTAGGTTGATAATAACAAGAGTAATAAGTATAGTAAATGTCGTGCTATCGATCATATCTGCATAATATGGTTAATAATATGAGTTAGATTGATAATAGTGAGTGTAATAAGTATAGTAATTGTCGTTCTGTCGATCATATTAGCATAATATGGTTAATAAAATGAGTTAGATTGATAATAATAAGAGTAATAAGTATAGTATTTGTCGTTCTATCGATCATATAAGCATAATATGGCTAATAATACGAGTTAGATTGATAATAATAAGAGTAGTAAGTATAGTAATTGTCGTTCTATCGATCATTTAAGCATAATATGGCTAATAATATGAGTCAGATTGATAATAATAACAGTAATAAGTATAGTAATTGTCGTTCTATCGATAATATAAGCATAATACGGCTAATAGTATGAGTTAGATTGATAATACTAAGAGCAGTGAGTATAGTAATTCTCGTTCTATCGATCATATAAGCATAATATGGCTAATAATATGAGTTAGATTGATAATAATAAGAGTAATGAGTATAGTAATTGTAGTTCTATCGATCATTTAAGCATAATATGGCTAATAATATGAGTTAGATTGATAATAATAACAGTAATAAGTATAGTAATTGTCGTTCTATCGCTCATATAAGCACAATATGGCTAATAATATGAGTTAGATTGATAATAATAAGAGTAAGAAGTATAGTTATTGTCGTTCTATCGATCATATAAGCATAATATGGCTAATAATATGAGTTAGATTGATAATAATAAGTGTAATAAGTATAGTAATTGTCGTTCTATCGACCATATAAGCATAATATGGCTAATAATATGAGTTAGATTGATAATAGTGAGTGTAATAAGTACAGTGAATGTCGTTCTATCGATCATATCAGCATAATATGGGTAATAATATGAGTTGGATTGATAATAATAAGAGCAATGAGTATAGTAATTGTAGTTCTATCGATCATATAAGCATAATATGGCTAATAATATGAGTCAGATTCATAATAATAAGAGTAATAAGTATAGTAGTTGTCGTTCTATAGATCATATAAGCATAATAGGGCTAATAATATGAGTTAGATTGATAATAATAAGTGTAATAGGTATAGTAATTGTCGTTCTATCGATCATATCTGCATAATATGGTTAATAATATGAGTTAGATTGATAATAGTGAGTGTAATAAGTATAGTGAATGTCGTTCTATCGATCATATCAGCATAATATGGGTAATAATATGAGTTGGATTGATAATAATAAGAGTAATGAGTATAGTAATTGTAGTTCTATCGATCATATAAGCATAATGTGGCTAATAATATGAGTCAGATTCATAATAATAAGAGTAATAAGTATAGTAATTGTCGTTCTATCGATCATATAAGCATAATATGGCTAATAATATGAGTTAGATTTACAATAATAAGAGTAATAAGTATAGTAATTGTCGTTCTATCGATCATATAGGCACAATATGGCTAATAATATAAGTTAGATTGATAATAATAAGAGTCATAAGTATAGTAATTGTCGTTCTATCGATCATATCTGCATAATATGGTCAATAATATGAGTTGGATTGATAATAGTGAGTGTAATAGATATAGTAATTGTCGTTCTATCGCTCATATAAGCACAATATGGCTAATAATATGAGTTAGATTGATAATAATAAGAGTAATAAGTATAGTAATTGTCGTTCTATCGATCATATGAGCATAATATGGCTAATAATATGAATTAGATTGATAATAATAAGAGAAATGAGTATAGTAGTTGTCGTACTATCGATCATATAAGCATAATATGGCTTATAATGTGAGTTAGATTGATAATAGTGAGTGCAATAAATATAGTAATTGTCGTTCTATCGCTCATATAAGCACAATATGGCTAATAATATGAGTTAGATTGATAATAATAAGAGTAATAAGTATAGTAATTGTCGTTCTATCGATCATATAAGCATAATAGGGCTAATAATATGAGTTAGATTGATAATAATAAGAGTAATAAGTATAGTAATTGTCGTTCTATCGTTCATATCTGCATAATATGGTTAATAATATGAGTTAGATTGATAATATTATGAGTAATAAGTATAGTAATTGTCGTTATATCGATCATATAACCATAATATGGCTAATAGCATGAGTTAGATTGATAATAATAAGAGTAATGAGTATAGTAATTGTCGTTCTATCTATCATATCTGCATAATATGGGTAATAATATGAGTTAGATTCATAATAATAAGAGTAATAAGTATAGTAATTGTCGTTCTATCGATCATATAAGCACAATATGGCTAATCATATGAGTTAGATTGATAATAATAAGAGTAATAAGTATAGTAATTGTCGTTCTATCGATCATATCTGCATAATATGGTTAATAATATGAGTTAGATTGATAATATTATGAGTAATAAGTATAGTAATTGTCGTTATATCGATCATATAACCATAATATGGCTAATAGCATGAGTTAGATTGATAATAATAAGAGTAATGAGTATAGTAATTGTCGTTCTATCGATCATATCTGCATAATATGGTTAATAATATGAGTTAGATTGATAATAGTGAGTGTAATAAATATAGTAATTGTCGTTCTATCGCTCATATAAGCACAATATGGCTAATAATATGAGTTAGATTGATAATAATAAGAGCAATAAGTATAGTAATTGTCGTTATATCGATCATATAACCATTATATGGTTAATAGCATGAGTTAGATTGATAATAATAAGAGTAATGAGTATAGGAATTGTCGTTCTATCGATCATATCTGCATAATATGGTTAATAATATGAGTTAGATTGATAATAGTGAGTGTAATAAATATAGTAATTGTCGTTCTATCGCTCTTATAAGCACAATATGGTTAATAATATGAGTTAGATTGATAATAATAAGAGTAATAAGTATAGTAGTTGTCGTTCTATCGATCATATATGCATAATATGGTTAATAATATGAGTTAGATTGATAATAGTAAATGTAATAAGTATAGTGAATGTCGTTCTATCGATCATATCAGCATAATATGGGTAATAATATGAGTTGGATTGATAATAATAAGAGTAATGAGTATAGTGATTGTAGTTCTATCGATCATATCTACATAATATGGTTAATAATATGAGTTAGATTGATAATAATAAGAGTAATAAGTATAGTATTTGTCGTTCTATCGATCATATAAGCATAATATGGCTAATAATATGAGTTAGATTGATAATAATAAGAGTAATAAGTATAGTAATTGTCGTTCTATCGATCATTTAAGCAAAACATGGCTAATAATATGAGTCAGATTGATAATAATAACAGTAATAAGTATAGTAATTGTCGTTCTATCGACAATATAAGCATAATATGGCTAATAATATGAGTTAGATTGATAATAGTGAGTGTAATAGATATAGTAATTGTCGTTCTATCGCTCATATAAGCACAATATGGCTAATAATATGAGTTAGATTGATAATAATAAGAGTAATAAGTATAGTAATTGTCGTTCTATCGATCATATGAGCATAATATGGCTAATAATATGAATTAGATTGATAATAATAAGAGAAATGAGTATAGTAGTTGTCGTACTATCGATCATATAAGCATAATATGGCTTATAATGTGAGTTAGATTGATAATAGTGAGTGCAATAAATATAGTAATTGTCGTTCTATCGCTCATATAAGCACAATATGGCTAATAATATGAGTTAGATTGATAATAATAAGAGTAATAAGTATAGTAATTGTCGTTCTATCGATCATATAAGCATAATAGGGCTAATAATATGAGTTAGATTGATAATAATAAGAGTAATAAGTATAGTAATTGTCGTTCTATCGTTCATATCTGCATAATATGGTTAATAATATGAGTTAGATTGATAATATTATGAGTAATAAGTATAGTAATTGTCGTTATATCGATCATATAACCATAATATGGCTAATAGCATGAGTTAGATTGATAATAATAAGAGTAATGAGTATAGTAATTGTCGTTCTATCTATCATATCTGCATAATATGGGTAATAATATGAGTTAGATTCATAATAATAAGAGTAATAAGTATAGTAATTGTCGTTCTATCGATCATATAAGCACAATATGGCTAATCATATGAGTTAGATTGATAATAATAAGAGTAATAAGTATAGTAATTGTCGTTCTATCGATCATATCTGCATAATATGGTTAATAATATGAGTTAGATTGATAATATTATGAGTAATAAGTATAGTAATTGTCGTTATATCGATCATATAACCATAATATGGCTAATAGCATGAGTTAGATTGATAATAATAAGAGTAATGAGTATAGTAATTGTCGTTCTATCGATCATATCTGCATAATATGGTTAATAATATGAGTTAGATTGATAATAGTGAGTGTAATAAATATAGTAATTGTCGTTCTATCGCTCATATAAGCACAATATGGCTAATAATATGAGTTAGATTGATAATAATAAGAGCAATAAGTATAGTAATTGTCGTTATATCGATCATATAACCATTATATGGTTAATAGCATGAGTTAGATTGATAATAATAAGAGTAATGAGTATAGGAATTGTCGTTCTATCGATCATATCTGCATAATATGGTTAATAATATGAGTTAGATTGATAATAGTGAGTGTAATAAATATAGTAATTGTCGTTCTATCGCTCTTATAAGCACAATATGGTTAATAATATGAGTTAGATTGATAATAATAAGAGTAATAAGTATAGTAGTTGTCGTTCTATCGATCATATATGCATAATATGGTTAATAATATGAGTTAGATTGATAATAGTAAATGTAATAAGTATAGTGAATGTCGTTCTATCGATCATATCAGCATAATATGGGTAATAATATGAGTTGGATTGATAATAATAAGAGTAATGAGTATAGTGATTGTAGTTCTATCGATCATATCTGCATAATATGGTTAATAATATGAGTTAGATTGATAATAATAAGAGTAATAAGTATAGTATTTGTCGTTCTATCGATCATATAAGCATAATATGGCTAATAATATGAGTTAGATTGATAATACTAAGAGTAATAAGTATAGTAATTGTCGTTCTATCGATCATTTAAGCAAAATATGGCTAATAATATGAGTCAGATTGATAATAATAACAGTAATAAGTATAGTAGTTGTCGTTCTATCGACAATATAAGCATAATATGGCTAATAATATGAGTTAGATTGATAATACTAAGAGTAGTGAGTATAGTAATTCTCGTTCTATCGATCATATAAGCATAATATGGCTAATAATATGAGTTAGATTGATAATAATGAGAGTAATAAGTATAGTAACTGTCGTTCTATCGATCATATAAGCATAATATGGCTAATAATATGAGTTAGAGTGATAATACTAAGAGTAGTGAGTATAGTAATTCTCATTCTATCGATCATATAAGCATAATATGGCTAATAATATGAGTTAGATTGATAATAATAAGGGTAATAAGTATAGTAATTGTCGTTCTATCGATCATATCTGCATAATATGGTCAATAATATGAATTAGATTGATAATAATAAGAGAAATGAGTATAGTAGTTGTCGTACTATCGATCATATAAGCATAATATGGCTTATAATGTGAGTTAGATTGATAATACTAAGAGTAGTGAGTATAGTAATTGTCGTTCTATCGATCATATAAGCATAATATGGCTAATAATATAAGTAAGATTGATAATAATAAGAGTAATGAGTATAGTAATTGTAGTTCTATCGATCATATCTGCATAATATGGGTAATAATATGAGTTAGATTCATAATAATAAGAGTAATAAGTACAGTAATTGTCGTTCTATCGATCATATAAGCATAATATGGCTAATAATATGAGTTAGATTTATAATAATAAGAGTAATAAGTATAGTAATTGTCGTTCTATCGATCATATAAGCACAATATGGCTAATAATATGAGTTAGATTGATAATAATAAGAGTAATAAGTATAGTAATTGTCGTTCTATCGATCATATCTGCATAATATGGTTAATAATATGAGTTAGATTGATAATATTATGAGTAATAAGTATAGTAATTGTCGTTATATCGATCATATAACCATAATATGGCTAATAGCATGAGTTAGATTGATAATAATAAGAGTAATGAGTATAGTAATTGTCGTTCTATCGATCATATCTGCATAATATGGTTAATAATATGAGTTAGATTGATAATAGTGAGTGTAATAAATATAGTAATTGTCGTTCTATCGCTCATATAAGCACAATATGGCTAATAATATGAGTTAGATTGATAATAATAAGAGTAATAAGTATAGTAATTGTCGCTATATCGATCATATAACCATAATATGGTTAATAGCATGAGTTAGATTGATAATAATAAGAGTAATGAGTATAGTAATTGTCGTTCTATCGATCATATCAGCATAATATGGTTAATAATATGAGTTAGATTGATAATAGTGAGTGTAATAAATATAGTAATTGTCGTTCTATCGCTCATATAAGCACAATATGGTTAATAATATGAGTTCGATTGATAATAATAAGAGTAATAAGTATAGTAATTGTCGTTCTATCGATCATATATGCATAATATGGTTAATAATATGAGTTAGATTGATAATAGTAAATGTAATAAGTATAGTGAATGTCGTTCTATCGATCATATCAGCATAATATGGGTAATAATATGAGTTGGATTGATAATAATAAGAGTAATGAGTATAGTAATTGTAGTTCTATCGATCATATAAGCATAATATGGCTAATAATATGAGTAAGATTCATAATAGTAAGAGTAATAAGTATAGTAATTGTCGTTCTATCGATCATTTAAGCATTATATGGGGAATAATATGAGTTGGGTTGATAAAAATAAGAATAATAAGTATAGTAATTGTCGTTCTATCGATCATATAAGCATAATATGGCTAATAATATGAGTTAGGTTGATAATAACAAGAGTAATAAGTATAGTAAATGTCGTGCTATCGATCATATCTGCATAATATGGTTAATAATATGAGTTAGATTGATAATAGTGAGTGTAATAAGTATAGTAATTGTCGTTCTGTCGATCATATTAGCATAATATGGTTAATAAAATGAGTTAGATTGATAATAATAAGAGTAATAAGTATAGTATTTGTCGTTCTATCGATCATATAAGCATAATATGGCTAATAATACGAGTTAGATTGATAATAATAAGAGTAGTAAGTATAGTAATTGTCGTTCTATCGATCATTTAAGCATAATATGGCTAATAATATGAGTCAGATTGATAATAATAACAGTAATAAGTATAGTAATTGTCGTTCTATCGATAATATAAGCATAATACGGCTAATAGTATGAGTTAGATTGATAATACTAAGAGCAGTGAGTATAGTAATTCTCGTTCTATCGATCATATAAGCATAATATGGCTAATAATATGAGTTAGATTGATAATAATAAGAGTAATGAGTATAGTAATTGTAGTTCTATCGATCATTTAAGCATAATATGGCTAATAATATGAGTTAGATTGATAATAATAACAGTAATAAGTATAGTAATTGTCGTTCTATCGCTCATATAAGCATAATGTGGCTAATAATATGAGTTAGATTGATAATAATAAGAGTAATAAGTATAGTATTTGTCGTTCTATCGATCATATAAGCATAATATGGCTAATAATACGAGTTAGATTGATAATAATAAGAGTAGTAAGTATAGTAATTGTCGTTCTATCGATCATTTAAGCATAATATGGCTAATAATATGAGTCAGATTGATAATAATAACAGTAATAAGTATAGTAATTGTCGTTCTATCGATAATATAAGCATAATACGGCTAATAGTATGAGTTAGATTGATAATACTAAGAGCAGTGAGTATAGTAATTCTCGTTCTATCGATCATATAAGCATAATATGGCTAATAATATGAGTTAGATTGATAATAATAAGAGTAATGAGTATAGTAATTGTAGTTCTATCGATCATTTAAGCATAATATGGCTAATAATATGAGTTAGATTGATAATAATAACAGTAATAAGTATAGTAATTGTCGTTCTATCGCTCATATAAGCACAATATGGCTAATAATATGAGTTAGATTGATAATAATAAGAGTAAGAAGTATAGTTATTGTCGTTCTATCGATCATATAAGCATAATATGGCTAATAATATGAGTTAGATTGATAATAATAAGTGTAATAAGTATAGTAATTGTCGTTCTATCGACCATATAAGCATAATATGGCTAATAATATGAGTTAGATTGATAATAGTGAGTGTAATAAGTACAGTGAATGTCGTTCTATCGATCATATCAGCATAATATGGGTAATAATATGAGTTGGATTGATAATAATAAGAGCAATGAGTATAGTAATTGTAGTTCTATCGATCATATAAGCATAATATGGCTAATAATATGAGTCAGATTCATAATAATAAGAGTAATAAGTATAGTAGTTGTCGTTCTATAGATCATATAAGCATAATAGGGCTAATAATATGAGTTAGATTGATAATAATAAGTGTAATAGGTATAGTAATTGTCGTTCTATCGATCATATCTGCATAATATGGTTAATAATATGAGTTAGATTGATAATAGTGAGTGTAATAAGTATAGTGAATGTCGTTCTATCGATCATATCAGCATAATATGGGTAATAATATGAGTTGGATTGATAATAATAAGAGTAATGAGTATAGTAATTGTAGTTCTATCGATCATATAAGCATAATGTGGCTAATAATATGAGTCAGATTCATAATAATAAGAGTAATAAGTATAGTAATTGTCGTTCTATCGATCATATAAGCATAATATGGCTAATAATATGAGTTAGATTTACAATAATAAGAGTAATAAGTATAGTAATTGTCGTTCTATCGATCATATAGGCACAATATGGCTAATAATATAAGTTAGATTGATAATAATAAGAGTCATAAGTATAGTAATTGTCGTTCTATCGATCATATCTGCATAATATGGTCAATAATATGAGTTGGATTGATAATAGTGAGTGTAATAGATATAGTAATTGTCGTTCTATCGCTCATATAAGCACAATATGGCTAATAATATGAGTTAGATTGATAATAATAAGAGTAATAAGTATAGTAATTGTCGTTCTATCGATCATATGAGCATAATATGGCTAATAATATGAATTAGATTGATAATAATAAGAGAAATGAGTATAGTAGTTGTCGTACTATCGATCATATAAGCATAATATGGCTTATAATGTGAGTTAGATTGATAATAGTGAGTGCAATAAATATAGTAATTGTCGTTCTATCGCTCATATAAGCACAATATGGCTAATAATATGAGTTAGATTGATAATAATAAGAGTAATAAGTATAGTAATTGTCGTTCTATCGATCATATAAGCATAATAGGGCTAATAATATGAGTTAGATTGATAATAATAAGAGTAATAAGTATAGTAATTGTCGTTATATCGTTCATATCTGCATAATATGGTTAATAATATGAGTTAGATTGATAATATTATGAGTAATAAGTATAGTAATTGTCGTTATATCGATCATATAACCATAATATGGCTAATAGCATGAGTTAGATTGATAATAATAAGAGTAATGAGTATAGTAATTGTCGTTCTATCTATCATATCTGCATAATATGGGTAATAATATGAGTTAGATTCATAATAATAAGAGTAATAAGTATAGTAATTGTCGTTCTATCGATCATATAAGCACAATATGGCTAATCATATGAGTTAGATTGATAATAATAAGAGTAATAAGTATAGTAATTGTCGTTCTATCGATCATATCTGCATAATATGGTTAATAATATGAGTTAGATTGATAATATTATGAGTAATAAGTATAGTAATTGTCGTTATATCGATCATATAACCATAATATGGCTAATAGCATGAGTTAGATTGATAATAATAAGAGTAATGAGTATAGTAATTGTCGTTCTATCGATCATATCTGCATAATATGGTTAATAATATGAGTTAGATTGATAATAGTGAGTGTAATAAATATAGTAATTGTCGTTCTATCGCTCATATAAGCACAATATGGCTAATAATATGAGTTAGATTGATAATAATAAGAGCAATAAGTATAGTAATTGTCGTTATATCGATCATATAACCATTATATGGTTAATAGCATGAGTTAGATTGATAATAATAAGAGTAATGAGTATAGGAATTGTCGTTCTATCGATCATATCTGCATAATATGGTTAATAATATGAGTTAGATTGATAATAGTGAGTGTAATAAATATAGTAATTGTCGTTCTATCGCTCTTATAAGCACAATATGGTTAATAATATGAGTTAGATTGATAATAATAAGAGTAATAAGTATAGTAGTTGTCGTTCTATCGATCATATATGCATAATATGGTTAATAATATGAGTTAGATTGATAATAGTAAATGTAATAAGTATAGTGAATGTCGTTCTATCGATCATATCAGCATAATATGGGTAATAATATGAGTTGGATTGATAATAATAAGAGTAATGAGTATAGTGATTGTAGTTCTATCGATCATATCTACATAATATGGTTAATAATATGAGTTAGATTGATAATAATAAGAGTAATAAGTATAGTATTTGTCGTTCTATCGATCATATAAGCATAATATGGCTAATAATATGAGTTAGATTGATAATAATAAGAGTAATAAGTATAGTAATTGTCGTTCTATCGATCATTTAAGCAAAATATGGCTAATAATATGAGTCAGATTGATAATAATAACAGTAATAAGTATAGTAATTGTCGTTCTATCGACAATATAAGCATAATATGGCTAATAATATGAGTTAGATTGATAATAGTGAGTGTAATAGATATAGTAATTGTCGTTCTATCGCTCATATAAGCACAATATGGCTAATAATATGAGTTAGATTGATAATAATAAGAGTAATAAGTATAGTAATTGTCGTTCTATCGATCATATGAGCATAATATGGCTAATAATATGAATTAGATTGATAATAATAAGAGAAATGAGTATAGTAGTTGTCGTACTATCGATCATATAAGCATAATATGGCTTATAATGTGAGATAGATTGATAATAGTGAGTGCAATAAATATAGTAATTGTCGTTCTATCGCTCATATAAGCACAATATGGCTAATAATATGAGTTAGATTGATAATAATAAGAGTAATAAGTATAGTAATTGTCGTTCTATCGATCATATAAGCATAATAGGGCTAATAATATGAGTTAGATTGATAATAATAAGAGTAATAAGTATAGTAATTGTCGTTCTATCGTTCATATCTGCATAATATGGTTAATAATATGAGTTAGATTGATAATATTATGAGTAATAAGTATAGTAATTGTCGTTATATCGATCATATAACCATAATATGGCTAATAGCATGAGTTAGATTGATAATAATAAGAGTAATGAGTATAGTAATTGTCGTTCTATCTATCATATCTGCATAATATGGGTAATAATATGAGTTAGATTCATAATAATAAGAGTAATAAGTATAGTAATTGTCGTTCTATCGATCATATAAGCACAATATGGCTAATCATATGAGTTAGATTGATAATAATAAGAGTAATAAGTATAGTAATTGTCGTTCTATCGATCATATCTGCATAATATGGTTAATAATATGAGTTAGATTGATAATATTATGAGTAATAAGTATAGTAATTGTCGTTATATCGATCATATAACCATAATATGGCTAATAGCATGAGTTAGATTGATAATAATAAGAGTAATGAGTATAGTAATTGTCGTTCTATCGATCATATCTGCATAATATGGTTAATAATATGAGTTAGATTGATAATAGTGAGTGTAATAAATATAGTAATTGTCGTTCTATCGCTCATATAAGCACAATATGGCTAATAATATGAGTTAGATTGATAATAATAAGAGTAATGAGTATAGTAATTGTCGTTCTATCGATCATATCTGCATAATATGGTTAATAATATGAGTTAGATTGATAATAATAAGAGTAATAAGTATAGTAGTTGTCGTTCTATCGATCATATATGCATAATATGGTTAATAATATGAGTTAGATTGATAATAGTAAATGTAATAAGTATAGTGAATGTCGTTCTATCGATCATATCAGCATAATATGGGTAATAATATGAGTTGGATTGATAATAATAAGAGTAATGAGTATAGTGATTGTAGTTCTATCGATCATATCTGCATAATATGGTTAATAATATGAGTTAGATTGATAATAATAAGAGTAATAAGTATAGTATTTGTCGTTCTATCGATCATATAAGCATAATATGGCTAATAATATGAGTTAGATTGATAATACTAAGAGTAATAAGTATAGTAATTGTCGTTCTATCGATCATTTAAGCAAAATATGGCTAATAATATGAGTCAGATTGATAATAATAACAGTAATAAGTATAGTAGTTGTCGTTCTATCGACAATATAAGCATAATATGGCTAATAATATGAGTTAGATTGATAATACTAAGAGTAGTGAGTATAGTAATTCTCGTTCTATCGATCATATAAGCATAATATGGCTAATAATATGAGTTAGATTGATAATAATGAGAGTAATAAGTATAGTAACTGTCGTTCTATCGATCATATAAGCATAATATGGCTAATAATATGAGTTAGAGTGATAATACTAAGAGTAGTGAGTATAGTAATTCTCATTCTATCGATCATATAAGCATAATATGGCTAATAATATGAGTTAGATTGATAATAATAAGGGTAATAAGTATAGTAATTGTCGTTCTCTCGATCATATAAGCATAATATGGCTAATAATATGAGTTAGATTGATAATACTAAGAGGAGTGAGTATAGTAGATGTCGTACTATCGATCATATAAGCATAATATGGCTTATCATGTGAGTTAGATTGATAATAGTGAGTGCAATAAATATAGTAATTGTCGTTCTATCGCTCATATAAGCACAATATGGCTAATAATATGAGTTAGATTGATAATAATAAGAGTAATAAGTATAGTAATTGTCGTTCTATAGATCATATAAGCATAATAGGGCTAATAATATGAGTTAGATAGATTATAATAAGTGTAATAAGTATAGTAATTGTCGTTCTATCGATAATATAAGCATAATATGGCTAATAATATGAGTTAGATTGATAATAGTGAGTGTAATAAATATAGTAATTGTCGTTCTATCGCTCATATAAGCACAATATGGCTAATAATATGAGTTAGATTGATAATAATAAGAGTAATAAGTATAGTAATTGTCGTTCTATCGATCATATAAGCATAATATGGCTAATAATATGAGTTAGATTGATAATAATAAGAGTAATAAGTATAGTAATTGTCGTTCTATCGATCATTTAAGCATAATATGGCTAATAATATGAGTCAGATTGATAATAATAACAGTAATAAGTATAGTAATTGTCGTTCTATCGATAATATAAGCATAATATGGCTAATAATATGAGTTAGATTGATAATACTAAGAGCAGTGAGTATAGTAATTCTCGTTCTATCGATCATATAAGCATAATATGGCTAATAATATGAGTTAGATTGATAACAATAAGAGTAATGAGTATAGTAATTGTAGATCTATCGATCATTTAAGCATAATATGGCTAATAATATGAGTTAGATTGATAATAATAAGTGTAATAAGTATAGTAATTGTCGTTCTATCGATCATATAAGCATAATATGGCTAATAATATGAGTTAGATTGATAATAGTGAGTGTAATAAGTATAGTGAATGTCGTTCTATCGATCATATCAGCATAATATGGGTAATAATATGAGTTGGATTGATAATAATAAGAGCAATGAGTATAGTAATTGTAGTTCTATCGATCATATAAGCATAATATGGCTAATAATATGAGTCAGATTCATAATAATAAGAGTAATAAGTATAGTAGTTGTCGTTCTATCGATCATTTAAGCATAATATGGCGAATAATATGATTTGGGTTGATAAAAATAAGAATAATAAGTATAGTAATTGTCGTTCTATCGATCATATCAGCATAATATGGTTAATAATATGAGTTAGAATGATAATAATAAGAGTAATAAGTATAGTAATTGTCGTTCTATCGATCATATCTGCATAATATGGTTAATAATATGAGTTAGATTGATAATAATAAGAGTAATAGGTATAGTAATTGTCGTTATATCGATCATATAACCATAATATGGCTAATAGCATGAGTTAGATTGATAATAATAAGAGTAATGAGTATAGTAATTGTCGTTCTATCGATCATATCTGCATAATATGGTTAATAATATGAGTTAGATTGATAATAGTGAATGTAATAAATATAGTAATTGTCGTTCTATCGCTCATATAAGCACAATATGGTAAATAATATGAGTTAGATTGATAATAATAAGAGTAATAAGTATAGTAATTGTCGTTCTATCGATCATATATGCATAATATGGTTAATAAAATGAGTTAGATTGATAATAGTGAGTGTAATAAGTATAGTGAATGTCGTTCTATCGATCATATCAGCATAATATGGGTAATAATATGAGTAGGATTGATAATAATAAGAGTAATGAGTATAGTAATTGTAGTTCTATCGATCATTTAAGCATAATATGGCTAATAATATGAGTTAGATTGATAAAAATAAGAGTAATGAGTATAGTGATTGTAGTTCTATCGATCATATCTGCATAATATGGTTAATAATATGAGTTAGATTGATAATAATAAGAGTAATAAGTATAGTATTTGTCGTTCTATCGATCATATAAGCATAATATGGCTAATAATATGAGTTAGATTGATAATAATAAGAGTAATGAGTATAGTAATTGTAGTTCTATCGATCATTTAAGCATAATATGGCTAATAATATGAGTAAGATTGATAAAAATAAGAGTAGTGAGTATAGTGATTGTAGTTCTATCGATCATATCTGCATAATATGGTTAATAATATGAGTTAGATTGATAATACTAAGAGTAGTGAGTATAGTAATTCTCGTTCTATCGATCATATAAGCATAATATGGCTAATAATATGAGTTTGATTGATAATAATGAGAGTAATAAGTATAGTAACTGTCGTTCTATCGATCATATAAGCATAATATGGCTAATAATATGAGTTAGAGTGATAATACTAAGAGTAGTGAGTATAGTAATTCTCATTCTATCGATCATATAAGCATAATATGGCTAATAGTATGAGTTAGATTGATAATAATGAGAGTAATAAGTATAGTAACTGTCGTTCTATCGATCATATAAGCATAATATGGCTAATAATATGAGTTAGAGTGATAATACTAAGAGTAGTGAGTATAGTAATTCTCATTCTATCGATCATATAAGCATAATATGGCTAATAATATGAGTTAGATTGATAATAATAAGGGTAATAAGTATAGTAATTGTCGTTCTCTCGATCATATAAGCATAATATGGCTAATAATATGAGTTAGATTGAAAATACTAAGAGGAGTGAGTATAGTAATTGTCGTTCTATCGATCATATAAGCATAATATGGCTAATAATATGAGTTAGATTGATAATAGTAAGAGTAATGAGTATAGTAATTGTAGTTCTATCGGTCATATCTGCATAATATGGTTAATAATATGAGTTAGAATGATAATAATAAGAGTAATAAGTATAGTAATTGTCGTTCTATCGATCATATCTGCATAATATGGTTAATAATATGAGTTAGATTGATAATAGTGAGTGTAATAAGTATAGTGAATGTCGTTCTATCGATCATATCAGCATAATATGGGTAATAATATGAGTTGGATTGATAATAATAAGAGTAATGAGTATAGTAATTGTAGTTCTATCGATCATATAAGCATAATGTGGCTAATGATATGAGTCAGATTCATAATAATAAGAGTAATAAGTATAGTAATTGTCGTTCTATCGATCATATCTGCATAATATGGTTAATAATATGAGTTAGATTGATAATAGTGAGTGTAATAAATATAGTAATTGTCGTTCTATCGCTCATATAAGCACAATATGGCTAATAATATGAGTTAGATTGATAATAATAAGAGTAATAAGTATTGTAATTGTCGTTCTATCGATCATATAAGCATAATATGGCTAATAATATGAGTTAGATTGATAATAATAAGTGTAATAAGTATAGTAATTGTCGTTCTATCGATCATAATTGCATAATATGGTTAATAATATGAATTAGATTGATAATAATAAGAGAAATGAGTATAGTAATTGTCGTACTATCGATCATATAAGCATAATATGGCTAATAATATGAGTTAGATTGATAATAGTGAGTGCAATAAATATAGTAATTGTCGTTCTATCGCTCATATAAGCACAATATGGCTAATAATATGAGTTAGATTGATAATAATAAGAGTAATAAGTATAGTAATTGTCGTTCTATCGATCATATAAGCATAATAGGGCTAATAATATGAGTTAGATTGTTAATAATAAGAGTAATGAGTATAGTAATTGTCGTTCTATCGATCATATCTGCATAATATGGTTAATAATATGAGTTAGATTGATAATATTATGAGTAATAAGTATAGTAATTGTCGTTATATCGATCATATAACCATAATATGGCTAATAGCATGAGTTAGATTGATAATAATAAGAGTAATGAGTATAGTAATTGTCGTTCTATCTATCATATCTGCATAATATGGGTAATAATATGAGTTAGATTCATAATAATAAGAGTAATAAGTACAGTAATTGTCGTTCTATCGATCATGTAAGCATAATATGGCTAATAATATGAGTTAGATTTATAATAATAAGAGTAATAAGTATAGTAATTGTCGTTCTATCGATCATATAAGCACAATATGGCTAATAATATGAGTTAGATTGATAATAATAAGAGTAATAAGTATAGTAATTGTCGTTCTATCGATCATATCTGCATAATATGGTTAATAATATGAGTTAGATTGATAATATTATGAGTAATAAGTATAGTAATTGTCGTTATATCGATCATATAACCATAATATGGCTAATAGCATGAGTTAGATTGATAATAATAAGAGTAATGAGTATAGTAATTGTCGTTCTATCGATCATATCTGCATAATATGGTTAATAATATGAGTTAGATTGATAATAGTGAGTGTAATAAATATAGTAATTGTCGTTCTATCGCTCATATAAGCACAATATGGCTAATAATATGAGTTACATTGATAATAATAAGAGCAATAAGTATAGTAATTGTCGTTATATCGATCATATAACCATTATATGGTTAATAGCATGAGTTAGATTGATAATAATAAGAGTAATGAGTATAGGAATTGTCGTTCTATCGATCATATCTGCATAATATGGTTAATAATATGAGTTAGATTGATAATAGTGAGTGTAATAAATATAGTAATTGTCGTTCTATCGCTCTTATAAGCACAATATGGTTAATAATATGAGTTAGATTGATAATAATAAGAGTAATAAGTATAGTAGTTGTCGTTCTATCGATCATATATGCATAATATGGTTAATAATATGAGTTAGATTGATAATAGTAAATGTAATAAGTATAGTGAATGTCGTTCTATCGATCATATAAGCATAATATGGCTAATAATATGAGTTAGAGTGATAATACTAAGAGTAGTGAGTATAGTAATTCTCATTCTATCGATCATATAAGCATAATATGGCTAATAGTATGAGTTAGATTGATAATAATGAGAGTAATAAGTATAGTAACTGTCGTTCTATCGATCATATAAGCATAATATGGCTAATAATATGAGTTAGAGTGATAATACTAAGAGTAGTGAGTATAGTAATTCTCATTCTATCGATCATATAAGCATAATATGGCTAATAATATGAGTTAGATTGATAATAATAAGGGTAATAAGTATAGTAATTGTCGTTCTCTCGATCATATAAGCATAATATGGCTAATAATATGAGTTAGATTGAAAATACTAAGAGGAGTGAGTATAGTAATTGTCGTTCTATCGATCATATAAGCATAATATGGCTAATAATATGAGTTAGATTGATAATAGTAAGAGTAATGAGTATAGTAATTGTAGTTCTATCGGTCATATCTGCATAATATGGTTAATAATATGAGTTAGAATGATAATAATAAGAGTAATAAGTATTGTAATTGTCGTTCTATCGATCATATCTGCATAATATGGTTAATAATATGAGTTAGATTGATAATAGTGAGTGTAATAAGTATAGTGAATATCGTTCTATCGATCATATCAGCATAATATGGGTAATAATATGAGTTGGATTGATAATAATAAGAGTAATGAGTATAGTAATTGTAGTTCTATCGATCATATAAGCATAATGTGGCTAATGATATGAGTCAGATTCATAATAATAAGAGTAATAAGTATAGTAATTGTCGTTCTATCGATCATATCTGCATAATATGGTTAATAATATGAGTTAGATTGATAATAGTGAGTGTAATAAATATAGTAATTGTCGTTCTATCGCTCATATAAGCACAATATGGCTAATAATATGAGTTAGATTGATAATAATAAGAGTAATAAGTATTGTAATTGTCGTTCTATCGATCATATAAGCATAATATGGCTAATAATATGAGTTAGATTGATAATAATAAGTGTAATAAGTATAGTAATTGTCGTTCTATCGATCATAATTGCATAATATGGTTAATAATATGAATTAGATTGATAATAATAAGAGAAATGAGTATAGTAATTGTCGTACTATCGATCATATAAGCATAATATGGCTAATAATATGAGTTAGATTGATAATAGTGAGTGCAATAAATATAGTAATTGTCGTTCTATCGCTCATATAAGCACAATATGGCTAATAATATGAGTTAGATTGATAATAATAAGAGTAATAAGTATAGTAATTGTCGTTCTATCGATCATATAAGCATAATAGGGCTAATAATATGAGTTAGATTGTTAATAATAAGAGTAATAAGTATAGTAATTGTCGTTCTATCGATCATATCTGCATAATATGGTTAATAATATGAGTTAGATTGATAATATTATGAGTAATAAGTATAGTAATTGTCGTTATATCGATCATATAACCATAATATGGCTAATAGCATGAGTTAGATTGATAATAATAAGAGTAATGAGTATAGTAATTGTCGTTCTATCTATCATATCTGCATAATATGGGTAATAATATGAGTTAGATTCATAATAATAAGAGTAATAAGTACAGTAATTGTCGTTCTATCGATCATGTAAGCATAATATGGCTAATAATATGAGTTAGATTTATAATAATAAGAGTAATAAGTATAGTAATTGTCGTTCTATCGATCATATAAGCACAATATGGCTAATAATATGAGTTAGATTGATAATAATAAGAGTAATAAGTATAGTAATTGTCGTTCTATCGATCATATCTGCATAATATGGTTAATAATATGAGTTAGATTGATAATATTATGAGTAATAAGTATAGTAATTGTCGTTATATCGATCATATAACCATAATATGGCTAATAGCATGAGTTAGATTGATAATAATAAGAGTAATGAGTATAGTAATTGTCGTTCTATCGATCATATCTGCGTAATATGGTTAATAATATGAGTTAGATTGATAATAGTGAGTGTAATAAATATAGTAATTGTCGTTCTATCGCTCATATAAGCACAATATGGCTAATAATATGAGTTAGATTGATAATAATAAGAGTAATAAGTATAGTAATTGTCGTTATATCGATCATATAACCATAATATGGTTAATAGCATGAGTTAGATTGATAATAATAAGAGTAATGAGTATAGTAATTGTCGTTCTATCGATAATATAAGCACAATATGGCTAATAATATAAGTTAGATTGATAATAATAAGAGTCATAAGTATAGTAATTGTCGTTCTATCGATCATATCTGCATAATATGGTTAATAATATGAGTTAGATTGATAATAGTGAGTGTAATAAATATATTAACTGTCGTTCTATCGCTCATATAAGCACAATATGGCTAATAATATGAGTTAGATTGATAATAATAAGAGAAATAAGAATAGTAATTGTCGTTCTATCGATCATATAAGCACAATATGGCTAATAATATGAGTTAGATTGATAATAATAAGAGAAATAAGAATAGTAATTGTCGTTCTATCGATCATATAAGCATAATATGGCTAATAATATGAGTTAGATTGATAATAATAAGTGTAATAAGTATAGTAATTGTCGTTCTATCGATCATAATTGCATAATATGGTTAATAATATGAGTTAGATTGATAATAATAAGAGTAATAAGTATAGTAATTGTCGTTCTATCGATCATTTAAGCATAATATGGCTAATAATATGAGTCAGATTGATAATAATAACAGTAATAAGTATAGTAATTGTCGTTCTATCGACAATATAAGCATAATATGGCTAATAATATGAGTTAGATTGAGAATACTAAGAGTAGTGAGTATAGTAATTCTCGTTCTATCGATCATATAAGCATAATATGGCTAATAATATGAGTTAGATTGATAATAGTGAATGTAATAAATATAGTAACTGTCGTTCTATCGATCATATAAGCATAATATGGCTAATAATATGAGTTAGAGTGATAATACTAAGAGTAGTGAGTATAGTAATTCTCATTCTATCGATCATATAAGCATAATATGGCTATTAATATGAGTTAGATTGATAATAATAAGGGTAATAAGTATAGTAATTGTCGTTCTCTCGATCATATAAGCATAATATGGCTAATAATATGAGTTAGATTGATAATACTAAGAGGAGTGAGTATAGTAATTGTCGTTCTATCGATCATATAAGCATAATATGGCTAATAATATGAGTTAGATTGATAATAATAAGAGTAATGAGTATAGTAATTGTAGTTCTATCGATCATATCTGCATAATATGGTTAATAATATGAGTTAGAATGATAATAATAAGAGTAATAAGTATAGTAATTGTCGTTCTATCGATCATATCTGCATAATATGGTTAATAATATGAGTTAGATTGATAATAGTGAGTGTAATAAGTATAGTGAATGTCGTTCTATCGATCATATCAGCATAATATGGGTAATAATATGAGTTGGATTGATAATAATAAGAGTAATGAGTATAGTAATTGTAGTTCTATCGATCATATAAGCATAATATGGCTAATAATATGAGTTAGATTGATAATACTAAGAGTAGTGAGTATAGTAATTCTCGTTCTATCGATCATATAAGCATAATATGGCTAATAATATGAGTTAGATTGATAATAATGAGAGTAATAAGTATAGTAACTGTCGTTCTACCGATCATATAAGCATAATATGGCTAATAATATGAGTTAGAGTGATAATACTAAGAGTAGTGAGTATAGTAATTCTCATTCTATCGATCATATAAGCATAATATGGCTAATAGTATGAGTTAGATTGATAATAATGAGAGTAATAAGTATAGTAACTGTCGTTCTATCGATCATATAAGCATAATATGGCTAATAATATGAGTTAGAGTGATAATACTAAGAGTAGTGAGTATAGTAATTCTCATTCTATCGATCATATAAGCATAATATGGCTAATAATATGAGTTAGATTGATAATAATAAGGGTAATAAGTATAGTAATTGTCGTTCTCTCGATCATATAAGCATAATATGGCTAACAATATGAGTTAGATTGAAAATACTAAGAGGAGTGAGTATAGTAATTGTCGTTCTATCGATCATATAAGCATAATATGGCTAATAATATGAGTTAGATTGATAATAGTAAGAGTAATGAGTATAGTAATTGTAGTTCTATCGGTCATATCTGCATAATATGGTTAATAATATGAGTTAGAATGATAATAATAAGAGTAATAAGTATAGTAATTGTCGTTCTATCGATCATATCTGCATAATATGGTTAATAATATGAGTTAGATTGATAATAGTGAGTGTAATAAGTATAGTGAATGTCGTTCTATCGATCATATCAGCATAATATGGGTAATAATATGAGTTGGATTGATAATAATAAGAGTAATGAGTATAGTAATTGTAGTTCTATCGATCATATAAGCATAATGTGGCTAATGATATGAGTCAGATTCATAATAATAAGAGTAATAAGTATAGTATTTGTCGTTCTATCGATCATATAAGCATAATATGGCTAATAATATGAGTTAGATTGATAATACTAAGAGTAATAAGTATAGTAATTGTCGTTCTATCGATCATTTAAGCAAAATATGGCTAATAATATGAGTCAGATTGATAATAATAACAGTAATAAGTATAGTAGTT